>NC_080672.1:245407697-245707697 GCF_030247195.1 Topomyia yanbarensis
TAAATCAATCATATCACCCCACATCCGCACACACATTCTTCTGAAAAGTGCCCGAGGAATTAAACATTTCATTCAGCAATGATGAAACTGACACACAACACCACATGCATGATTCATCTGGAATATCCGATTATGAGCAAGATCAAGAAATGGACAGGAGTAACCAACTAGGGCGTATATGTTAACCAATTTATTTGATCTTTATGGACAGCTCTCACCAATCTATTATAAACACGTATAATCCAGCAAGTCTAAGCCACACTAACCCTACTACAATACAAAACACAAATCCACTCACTCATCTTGGAAGGGAAGAGAAGAAAGTAGCCCTTCCACTGTCTTCACAGGCAGAGGTCGAACCGGGGATAGCAGACAAGGCTATCAATACGCCACTGTCTCAGCCAATCTCCGGTCTCCTGGTGAGAATAATAGTGATACGCAAACCCAGGACCTAAACACTACTACAGTAAAGAAACCACACCGCGGAACCAATTCAAGAACATCATCACATCGATCAGCAATTTCAAACAACCCACACAACGCGTCAGAACGTTGTATCGCTATTCAATGGAACGTGAATGGTATCAGAGAACGCTATACGGAATTGCAACTTTTGGCATCGGAATTTCAGCCAGGTATCATCGCTGTACAAGAATCGCGCCTCGCTCAAGCAGACATAATGAAAAAAAATTCACAGAAGCGAGTACAAATGGTCAATTCGTCGGGGCCAACATCTTGTGCCCAGATGGAGTAGCACTCGCTGTCCACAAATCATTAACACATAAGTTTCTGAGAATAAACACAAATTTACAAGTGGTAGCCGCAAGGGTAAACCATCCGATCGAAGCCACATACGTATCAATTTACATCCCATGTCACAGTGCCCCAGGCCAATTACACAACGAGCTAGAACAATTAGTGACCGAGTTACCACCCCCTATTGTCCTGATGGGTGATTTTAATGCCCACAGCTCACTTTGGGGTAGTAGCAAAAACGATGGTAAAGGAGCTGTAATTGAAGACTTCACAGCCCAACACAACCTTATAATACTCAACACTGGAGAACACACACCAAGAAGTGGAACCACCTCGGCTATCGATCTAACCATCGCATCACCACAATTGTACTAAACTACAGTGGCACGTGGACGCAGATAATCGTACGAGTGATCACTTTCCAGTGATAATCACCTCATCGCAATTTGTACCAGAGATTCGACGTCGAAGACGATGGATATATGATAGAGCGAATTGACGTTATTTGAAGATATCCTGCTAGAACGGATTCACCGTAACCAGTCATACTCAGCAGAAGAACTGAGCGACGAAATAATCAATGCAGCAGAACAGTCCATACCAAAATCATCGGGAAAACTTGGCACTAAAAGTGTTCCTTGGTGGACCACAGAAGTACGAGCGGCAGTTAAGATTAGGCGAAAAAAACCTAGAGCATTGAAACGACTACACAACGATGATCCAATGAAACAGCAAGCCTTGCAAGAATTTCAACAAGCACGAAACGAATCCAGAAAAGCTGTAAATGAAGCAAAAAAGGCCATCCTGGGACACCTTTGTCTCCGGAATCAATTCACAAATTACCCGGAAGCGAGTTGTGGCGTAAAGTGAATGCATTACGCGGAAAAAGGAACATTCACAAACCGGTCTTGGTGGTGAATAATCAAACATAGAGGATGCCTTGCAGATTTCAGAGAACTTAGCCTGCTACTTTGAATCTGTTTCTCAGCCACAGTCAACTAACACTTGCTAGAGGAGGAGACGGTCCAAAATCTGAATGAAAATCAGGAGACTAATTTCAACAGCAACTTCTCTCTAGAAGAATTTCTCTGGGCTCTAGACAAGGGAAGGAAACACATCAGTGGGAGCTGACAACATCAGTTACCAAATGCTTCGACGGTTACCTTATCGCATTAAATTACAAGTACTTGAAACAATCAACAAAATATGGAGTACTGGAACAATACCCCAACAATGGAAAGAAGGCATAATTATTCCGTTACCAAAACCGGGAAAGGACACTTAACAAATTGGTAATCAACGTCCGATCACACTGCTAAGCTGCTTCAGCAGAATGGTCAACAGACGATTAACAGCTCACATCGAAAAAAGGGCGATTTAATACTCATCAATTCGCCTTTCGAAAAGGTAGAGGAGTGGATACCTACATCGCTTCATTGGAGAGTGCCATTCGAGAACCCTTCGAGGACCGTAAACACTGCGAAGTGTTGATGATCGATCTACAAAAAGCCTACGATAAAGCAGACAGAAACAAAATTATTTCAACTTTAATCAGCTGGGGAATTAATGGACGTATGTTGAAATTTCTCAAAAATTTCTTACGAACAGACACTTCCGCGTAGCCATAGGGGATTCATTGTCTTCAAGAAAAGTGCAAGCTACCGGGGTCCCTCAAGGATCCATATTATCGGTCACCTTGTTTCTCGTATTAATGGAAACGGTCTTCGAAAGGATCCCTAGAGGTCTACAAATATTTGTGTATGCAGACGACATTTTGATTTTGGCTATCAACAGAAATGCTAAACAAGTTCGACGCAAAATTCAAGTAGCAGCAACGGCACTAGAAACATGGGCTGAACAAACCAAAATGTGTATATCGGTTGAAAAATTGTGCTACATGCATCTGTGCAAGAAACGTAAACATCCCGAACTACCTCCAGTTATAATTAACAACGCATCAGTACCAGAAGTGCAATATGCTAGAATTCTCGGCGTGACTGTCGACAGACGGTTGAATTTCAAATGCCATGCAGCAGCAGTTCGACGAAATACGCAGTCTATGTAGAATCTGCTGAAGATCTTAGTAACAGAATGAACGGAGCAACAAGGAAATCTCTGCTTCAAATAACAAATGCGGTAGTGTTACCAAAATTACTTTTGGGTTTTCGTTAACTAACAGCGGTAGTGTAACAGCGATCAAAAGTATGCAACCTTTATACAACTCAGCTATACGGGAATCCTCAGGAGCGTTTCGTACGAGTCCAATAGACTTAATCATGGCTGAATCTGGTCAACTACCTTTTTGACACTCCATGTAACTAGTAAGGCAATTAGACTAATGGAACAATCAAGCCAAATCTTCCCAAATCTATCGCCAAGTAATGGAAGTATATATAATATATATATATTATATATATATATATATATATATATATATATATATATATATATATATATATATATATATATATATATATATATATATATATATATATATATATATATATAATATATATATATATATATATATAATATATAATATATATATATATATATATATATATATATATATATATATATATATATATATATATATATATATATATATATATATATATATATATATATATATATATATATATATACATATATATATATATATATAATATATATATATATATATATATATATATATATATATATATATATATATATATATATATTATATATATATATATATATATATATATATATATATATATAAATATATATAATATATATATATATATAAGTATATATATATATATATATATTATATATATATATATATATATATAATATATATATATATATATATATATATATATATATATATATCTATATATGGAGCATTCCACGGAAAATTTGCCACAAATTTTTTTTTGCCAGATCAATTTTTTTGACATGAATTTTTCAATAGCGCCTTGTGAAAAACGTACCGTCACGCGCTTCGCTCGTACTGAGACTTGGATGTATGAAGTTTTACCCACCAGCGCGTTGTGTAAAACACACTTGCGATTAACTTTACTATTTATTGCATTTAGATGTATGTTTAATTTCAGATTTATTTTGTCTTAATCATTCAAAAGTGTTGCCGGAAGAAAAGATCTTCAGTTTTAATTTGAAGTCCACGTTCGTCTCATCATAGTGAAATGATTGTGGTCCAGGTGTGGTTTGGCATTTTTCGAAACAATTCTGTGGATTTTTTTTCTGCTCTTGCATCAGAATAAATTGGTTCGATTGGCACGTTTTCCTATGTTATTCTGAGATTTGAACTTGAAACATTGCGTGACAAAGCAGCTTTACTTGCTACATCGTACGACTCAGTTGCGGTCCACATTTGATCATCATTGATCATTTGTAAACTGGCTCGACAAATAATGGCTTCGTCACAAGCACCTTTTCCATGGGCTTTTGTGCGAAAAATGTCACTGTGTGGGGTGAATGCAAAATTAAAATTAAAAAATTAGTACAACGTTTCACATTTTTAAGATGTTGACGAACACCATCAGAAAAATAAATGCAAACATTCAAGGTTTTCAAAAAGAATGGAGTTAAGAGTACGACGTAGAAACGATAGGTAACTAAACTGAAAACAAGATTTAAAAAGTGCCAGAAACTTAAAAAGCATTCGTTCAACATTTTTGCAGAACTTCAGCAATCATTTATCGCCAGAATACAAATATCATATTTTAATCATTTTAAAAATTATCTCATACAAAGATATTCCCATTTGTTTTATATTATAAAATCAACTACAAAATTGAGTATAAAACAATAACAATCTAAAACAAACATAACGCATTAGCTGTGTATGTTTTCCTTTAGGGGGGCGTCTGATGTAAAGTGCTTAAACCGAAAGTGATTTTGGTTTACGATTTTGAAGGTAAGGCAACAATGGATCTCTTTTGTAATGTTAAGGTTTATTTATACATTCATTATGTACGAGAAAAAATTGCAGTCACGCAGAACCACACAAGCGTTCCAAGAGTAGACGTCCAACCATTTCCACGTCGAGGAGCGCCACGGCGAGTATGATAACTCCATATCAACATTTGAATAGGGCTAATAAGATTTGTAAACAAACTTTTGTTTTGCTGATTTCTCCTAATTTGTTATCATTTCAACACAGAAAACATTTGAAATTGATTCTACCAAGGATAAAGATGTTGATTCATGTGTATTTTTCATGAAATTCAACTCGGTAGCGAAATAATGAGCGAAATAAGTTTTTTTTACAAAAGCCTCATTAGCCCTTTTGAAGAATTACTATTGAACTCTTGATAAAATTGACTGAAACAGGAAATTCAGTAAGATTTTTAAAATTTGGACTATTATTTACTCGATTAACAAAAAAATTATAAAATGGTTTGAATTTTGGAACATGGAATAGCCTTAAAAATCCAAAAAATCTGATATTTTTATGTAAAATTCACTCATTTTTCTTAAAAATAATGAGAGAATTTTTTTTTATTCAGTTTTCCGTGGTTCATTGAATAATTATTATTGTTTATTTTTATTTATTTCTAATAAATAATGAAGTTAATTGCAAGTGTGTTTTACACAACGCGGTAGAGTGTAAAATCTCATACAGTCAAACCTGAGTACGAGCGAAGTGCGTGGCGCGCAAGGCGCTATTGAAAAATTCATATCTCCGTAAGTATTTAATTGCCCACTCCCAAATTTTTATAGCATCAAGAAAAATGATTTTCCCATTTCATACAATAAAAAAAAGAAAAAAAAATCATGTCCAAGTTTGGAAAAAATCGATATGCTTAAAAAATTTCAATATTTTCCATGAAACCAATACGTTGAGTAAGTATTAATATACTTCATCCGAAAGCTGTGAAAAAGGCGCACATTTCATGTTTTGGGAACTTTTTGGTACCTTCTTTACTTTTGACAGTACGAGCGATTGAAAAAGGTAGATTTATTTTAAATAGTGAAATTAAACAAAAAATCTCGAAAGTCTCGCCTACTATGTTGAAATAAAAAACTACGTGTCGAATATTTTTGATTACTAAACCGAGAAAAAAATTGATCTGGGCAAAAAAAAAATTTTCTGGCAAATTTTGCGTGGAATGCCCCATATATGAAGAATACCAAAACCAAGAAAAAATACTATTAATTTACCTTGGTTTTGATATACTTTTCTATATGAAAATACAGTTTACAAATTTTCTATTGCGATTAGAGCTATGTTCACCTGTTAAAACATGTTAAGATATGTGTAAAGAACAACCTTTGATGATATGTGGGCATGTAGGACCTATCAAATCAGAGTGTAAGTGACCTTCCTATGGAAACATAGCAAAAATACGATTTTTGATTGGAGACACCTCTAAATCATGTCCAAATGAAGCCATTTTTGGCGAAAGTTCTTAAATTTACACCTAGAACAAAAATTTGAGCTGACCCTTGTATATTTCAAAACTTTTTCAAAATGTGGAGAGGCCTAATATATATATATATATATATATATATATATATATATATATATATATATATATATATATATATATATATATATATATATATATATATATATATATATATATATATATATATATATATATATATATATATATATATATATATATATATATATATATATATATATATATATATATATATATATATATATATATATATATATATATATATATATATATATATACAGGGTGTTTGGTTCATGGTTAAGAATCTCTCGGGGGGTGATAGACTGCCATATTTGGAGAAAAAAATTGTTCTACACATATCATCAAATCTCAACCGTTACAGAGTTATTGAACTTTTTGTGTAAAAAACTTATTTGTCATAAAATACCTCTAACTTTAAAAGTATACTTTGTACTTTAAATGTTTCAGTTCCATTCGAAAGGTGAGAAAATTTCCTATTGAATGGTGTTCTCATATTTTTTAAGTAATTAGTTTTAATTACCTTTTAGCTGTAAAGTAGTCAAGAGTTAGTGTTTTTGAGGAGGTTTTTGCTAATTTTCTCAAAATAATGAAGTATGATTATAGCAATATCCATTATCCAAAAGTTGGGTTTTAGGACGATTCATGATTTGTTCTTGGACGTCATATTTCTATCTCTTCTCATTTCTTTGTAATTTCGTTACTACACTTTTCCTGTAACCGACTTGCAAGTGCTTAAAAGACTAATCTAAAAAATATGCTTTATATCGTTATTTACAAGATTTCATTGGAAAGCTGAGAAAATGTCCTATCAGTGTATGTACAAATATCTTTTAGTTAAGTGTACTAAATGATTTTTTACTAAACAAATAACTCAAAATTTGTGTTTTTTGGAGAGTTTTTTAATTATTCTAATTATTAATCAACAAAATTTATCGTAACTATTGTTCATTTGATGCCCCTTAATGTTCTCTATATTTTTTTATTAGACACTTTGTCTATATCTCTTTTCATTTTGCTGCTATTTAATAGTTAACACAGCATGAGCTCGCCACAAATGTAGTGGGTTCGAAATCATTATTTTTGCATATGAAACGATGTGATAAAAACGATTTTGCCTCGAAATCAAAAGAGATAATTGAATGGAGTCAAAGAAAGAACTGTAGAACTTGCTGAGATGCATTATTTCCATGATAATAATGGTGATGTTTATTATTTACTATTTTAAGAAAATTAACGAAAATGCTAATAATAGCACTAACTTCAAACTAATTTACTTTTAAAAGAATACTAAATTCACTTAACTGAAAGGTATTAATACATTTTTCACTGTAAAATTTTCCTGGCTTTTGAATAAAAGGGAAAAAAAGTACAATAAGTGCCGTAATTTTTCAATTAGAGCTGGTACTAGTGAAAATGAGATAAAAATATCCAAGTTGAATAACCCAAAATCATGAAAATAAGAAAAGGTAAGTGTATCATATCAAAGAACAAATTAAGCAGCTCATCAAGACTAACAATCTGAATTGTTAAAATGATGAAGTTAACTATTAGGATTTTCAAGAAATGAACGAAGAATCGTTTGAAATTGTTTAATTTTCAATAAATTACTTTGAAAAGGCTACTTAAACTCATTAGCTGAAACATGTGAGGGCATCACTCAATGCGAAATTTTCTCACCTTTCGAATGGAACTAAAACATTTAAAATACAAAGTATACTTTTAAAGTTAGAGGTATTTTAAGACAAATAAGCTTTTTACACTAAAAGTTCAATAACTCTGTAACGGTTGAGATTTGATGGCATGTGTAGAACAATTTTTTTCTCCAAATATGACAGTCTATCACCCCCAAGAGATTGTTAACCATGAACCAAACACCCTATATACAGGGTGTTTGGTTCATGGTTAAGAATCTCTCGGGGGGTGATAGACTGCCATATTTGGAGAAAAAAATTGTTCTACACATACCATCAAATCTCAACCGTTACAGAGTTATTGAACTTTTAGTGTAAAAAACTTATTTGTCTTAAAATACCTTTAACTTTAAAAGTATACTTTGTATTTTAAATGTTTTAGTTCCATTCGAAAGATGAGAAAATTTCGCATTGAGTGATGCCCTCAAATGTTTCAGCTAATGAGTTTAAATAGCCTTTTCAAAGTAATTTATTGAAAATTAAACAATTTCAGACGATTTTTCGTTCATTTCTTGAAAATCATAATAGTTAACCTCATCATTTTAATAATTCAGATTGTTAGTAATGATGAGCTGCTTAATTTGTTCTTTGACATGATACACTTACCTTTTCTTATTTTCATGATTTTGGGTTATTCAACTTGGATATTTTTATGTTATTTTCACTAGTACCAGCTCTAATTGAAAAATTACGGCACTTATTGTACTTTTTTTCTTTTTATTCGAAAGCCAGGAAAATTTTACAGTGAAAAATGTATTAATACTTTCCAGTTAAGTGAATTTAGTATTCTTTTGAAAGTAAATTAGTTTAAAGTTAGTGCTATTATTAGCATTTTCGTTAATTTTCTTAAAATAGTAAATTATAAACATCACCATTATTATCATGGAAATAATGCATCTCAGCAAGCTCTACAGTTCTTTCTTTGACTCCATTCAATTATCTCTTTTGGTTTCGACGCAAAATCATTTTTATCACATCGTTTCATATGCAAAAATAACGATTTCGAACCCACTACATTTGTGGCGAGCTCATGCTGTGTTAACTATTAAATAGCAGCAAAATGAAAAGAGATGTAGACAAAGTGTCAAATTAAAAGTTATAGAGAACATTAAGGGGCATCAAATGAACAATAGTAACGATAAATTTTGTTGATTAATAATTAGAATAATTAAAAAACTCTCCAAAAAAACACACATTTTGAGTTATTTCGTTAGTAAAAAATCATTTAGTACACTTAACTAAAAGACATTTGTACATACATTGATAGGAAATTTTCTCAGCTTTCCAATGAAATCTTGTAAATAATGATATAAAGCATATTTTTTAGATTAGAGTCTTTTAAGCACTTGCAAGTCGGTTACGGGAAAAGTATAGTAATGAAATTACTAAGAAATGAGAAGAGATAGAAATATGACGTCCAAGAACAAATTATGAATCGTCCCAAAACTCAACTTTTGGATACTGGATATTGCTATAATCATACTTCATTATTTCGAGAAAATTAGCAAAAACCTCCTCAAAAACACTAACTTTTAACTACTTTACAGTTAAAAGGTAATTAAAACTAATTACTTAAAAGATATGAGAACACCATTCAATAGGAAATTTTCTCACCTTTCAAATGGAACTGAAACATTTAAAGTACAAAGTATACTTTTAAAGTTAGAGGTATTTTAAGACAAATAAGTTTTTTACACAAAAAGTTCAATAACTCTGTAACGGTTGAGATTTGATGGTATGTGTAGAACAATTTTTTTCTCCAAATGTGGCAGTCTATCACCCCCCGAGAGATTCTTAACCATGAACCAAACACCCTGTATATATATATATATATATATATATATATATATATATATATATATATATATATATATATATATATATATATATATATATATATATATATATATATATATATATATATATATATATATATATATATATATATATATATATATATATATATATATATATATATATATATATATATATATATATATATATATATATATATATATATATATATATATATATTAGATTAGACCTCTCCACATTTTGAAAAAGTTTTGAAATATACAAGGGTCAGCTCAAATTTTTGTTCTAGGTGTAAATTTAAGAACTTTCGCCAAAAATGGCTTCATTTGGACATGATTTAGAGGTGTCTCCAATCAAAAATCGTGTTTTTGCTATGTTTCCATAGGAAGGTCACTTACACTCTGATTTGATAGGTCCTACATGCCCACATATCATCAAAGGTTGTTCTTTACACATATCTTAACATGTTTTAACAGGTGAACATAGCTCTAATCGCAATAGAAAATTTGTAAACTGGATTTTCATATAGAAAAGCATATCAAAACCAAGGTAAATTAGTAGTATTTTTTCTTGGTTTTGGTTTGGCGTGTTTGTGTGCTATTGATTTTCCTCCTATTTCGTTGGAAGTCGCTGCAACGCGCGATGGGTATTAGCTAGTACACTATAATATTATTGGGTAGTCTATAATAAAGCAATAAGAATCAGAAGAGAGAGTCCCATCTGCACAGGCGCCTATTTGGAAGGTGCTCCACTAATAAGTAATTTTCCTTTCAGCTATATATGAATAATGCACTTGCACTTCACTATTTAATAGATACCTGGTATTTCGATTACTACTTGTAATCGTCTTCAGTGTTTGTATCAGTCTATAGGAAATTACGGGATTGCTAAGTCTTTTATCTTGGAAAAATAAGTAAGCTGTGGCCAGTAAGTACCTAGGCGCGTGAAGCTGACCTTTTTTGCATGCTTTTTCAGAAAAACATAACCTAACTATAGAAGATATTAAATTTGAACGTCAAATCTCCAATCCTTGGAAATTAGACGTAGCTGAAAGCCTAGAAATTTTCAAACATTCCTCTCCTTCCTTGCTAAATCGACACTAAGGTAACAGATATTCATGGCCATTCGAAATATTACCTACGTGCAAAAAACAGCTTCACACTCCTAGGTACCTAAAACTGAACGAATTAAAGAGTGCGATTGGAAATTGGTTTGTTAAGAGTTGATGAGGAAAGCCGCAAAAAATATCAAAACGAACTAGATAAACAATTAACGGATATTCAAACTGGGGCACAGACGGTAGAGACAAAATGGGGCGGAAAGAAGAATGCGATAAAAACGGCGGCGTAGGCTTCCATTAGAAAGGAAATCGTTCTGTTACACGAAGGATCCTCGGATGAAAGCGGATCGGATCCAACAAGAGAGGAAATAGAATACATCGTAAGGAAAATGAAAACACTGCGCCGGGTGTAGATGGTATATCTATAGAACTTCTAAAGTACGGGTCAGACGCCTTGATAGATGAGCTAGTTGCCTTGTTACGACAGGTATTCCAATGTTATGTGGTTCCTAGTGGATGGATTTCAACGGTTCAAGTGCCAATAGCCAGAAGTAAAACCCACAGTATACTAGAGATGGGCAATTCGTTCGCGAACGGTTAAAGTGAACTGGTTCTTTGAAGAGAATGAGCGAACGGAAGTTCTTTTTAAAAGAACGGTAGTTCTCAATTCTCTTCAAAGCGAATGAACTGAATATGACCCAAAGCCGTTTAGCGAATTTCTCGGACCGATTTTTAGGCGAACGAATGAAAATGAACTGACTTGCCGTCCCACAAACCGCTCTCTGTGCTCTCCCAGAATAAAACCGGCGAAGAACGACTCATAAGCGAACGACTCATCTCATTCTCTATTTCTCTAGTTATACATAATGAAGAAATCGCCACAATTGATGAACTTGTTAAGCATACAGATAATAGTTTGGGCAGCATCTGTTTGGTTCCTCTCCAAGAATCGAATGTTTTGAGAGACATTCGCTAGATACAAGTAAAATATCAGCTGAACGGAAGAACGGTTCATCTGAACTAGTTCTTTTTATAGAACTGTTTAGTCGGGAATGGTTCTTCGAAGTGAACTGTTTCGCCCATCTCTACAGTATACGGACGATTACAGATGCATAACGCTCTGTTCAGTTGCCTATAAAATCTACGCTAGAATGCTGCTAAACCGACTCGATCAACAAAACCCGCCAATGTTATCCTACCAAATGGCGCTCCAAAGCAGAAGAGGCACACGCGATCAAATATTCACACTACGCAGGATATTCGACGAAAGATGGAGGAAGGATAAACAATCAATACTGGTATTGGTCGATCTAAAACATTGCGTTTGATGCGGTGGACGTTTCAAAACTATCGGTGATTCTAATAGACATGGGAGTGTGACCAGGATTAGTTAATCGTATCAACACTGCGTGCATTGCGGAATGAACATCGCTCCTATGGTTTAGTGAAAGAACCCCAGTAATTAACAAGGCTAGGGGAATTAAGTAAGGATGTCCACTGAGCCCGAGATTGTTTATTTTACTGCTACACCTAATAACGCTACGGGAACTGATGCCGGAAATCAACCTGGAACACTATGGACACATCATTATACCGTGTATTCTAGCCTATGCGGATAATCTACTGTTCATATGCGAAACAGATAAAGACGTTGAAAGGATAATTGGTCTATTAATTCCACTGCTGGTCTCGGTTGGCCTAGAAATAAACACGAGTAAAACCTGCGTCCTCTACAGAAATCCCTACGACACTAAAAACGTCGAACCAGACTCCATGAGGAAATTCGGGCCGTTCGAGTTGAAAGTAGTTACAAAATTAGGTTACCTCAGTGCATTCGTAACGAGCAGCTTGACGCGGAAGGAAACAACAGCGGAAAAGATAAAAAGGCCAACAAGGCTTTTCACCCACTATGTGGCTTCTTGAAGAGATACAATTTTGAGATGGGAGGTCGTTGAAAGGCTTTACAACTCCTATATATCTCGAGTTGCTCGATACTCCATGAAAGTTTCCACTCTGCTCAAAAGCAACAGGAATGCCCTTCGCGATATGAAAAATTCCATGTTGGAAATCCTGCTGTCACTAAGCTCAGACGGAGAGCAAATCAGGAATGATATAAAAAATGAACAACACCTAGCCAACTGAGGAAGAGGAAAATATCGAGGAGACCGATCAACAAGAACAGATACCTCTACAACGGATGGCACCAAAGATACTGAAGGGAAAACCATCAACAACCAAATAATGATAGCACGCCTTAATTTCTATGGGCACATCTTAAGAGGGGAGGGGGAAATGAAAGTATACTGAGAACAGCGCTCAAATACAGAATCGATGAACCAAAGAAATTAGGAAGACCTGCTTTCACCTGTCGTACAATGATCAGACAAGATATTGAAAGGAGCGGCATAAATGCAGAGCAGTGGTAGGATTGGGCGCTTGAAAGCTGAAAAGAGAAGCGAAGAATTTGCTAAATACCATGGTGAAATCGGATTATGAAGTGAGCAGTGCTTCGGAGGAGGACAGTGAAATATATATGCTACCATCAGAGTTTGAAGGATTTGAAGGAAAGCCAGGAGTGCAGCGGATTCGAAGCGATGTAACCATCATGCATTGTTGGGGACTGGAGTTTGACAATCAAAAACGGTAACAAAACAACATTTAAAAGAGCTAACATAACATGACGTCTAGTGAAAATATTGCTATTTTTGTATTTAACACTCATTATATCGACATATAAACAATCTTTTCTTCTCATTTAATGTAGGTGGGTTAGTTACGTTGTAAGGACCATGAAGCTCATTTAAAGCTGAGCAGGAATACACAAACAGACATGGGGCACAGGTAAACATCAAAATGCCAGCACAAATCTCGAGATAAGAAAGATGATACCCTAAAGCTAGTATTGCGCTAGATAGATCAAGAAAAAGTCCGATATAATACTGCCAATGTACTGACGTATGAACGGACATACTAAATGACTTTATGCTTATTACATTATGCCAAAACAAACCTTCTATGGAGTGCATGTCGTCCGCATACACCAGCTAAGCCATTACCCAAACTATCCACCTGACCCGTACCAGGACTGACAACTATAACTGTTGCACCTGGTTTCGAAGAAAAAAAAATAGAATGGACCGGTGAATTATTTAAAAAATGATTTTTTCATCGACAAGCACCATTGTGGTGTGCCATGTTTAGTATCTCAGAAACGTCCGGAGATGCGTACCTTTCGGTTCCCAGAAGCATGCCAAGGAAAATGATTTTAACCAAATCCTTTCTGTGGCGTATTCTCAGATACAAATAGATTGAAATTAAAGAGAAAAGTCGATTTTTAAAACCGTGAGAGTAGAAGAGAGATTTGAGTGTGTATCTTCGTCGCGAGCGGTTGACTCTCGTAGAGCTCCCTTCAAGTCTGTTAATTTTCATCATTTTCGGCACAAAAGTATGAATAACGGTGCAATTTAACGATTATACAAAGTTAAGTGGCTTATAAAATCATTTTCGGCATATTTTCGACTGACGCGAGTGGTGACAATTTGTAAAAATCGAATTCCGGCAAATGAAAAAAAATCTTTTCCTCGCATTACGGACCGTCGATTCCCGATGCAAGGACAGTAAAAGTGCACAGAAAACATCTAGAAACACAGTGTACATTCTAAAAATAGTGAAAATGGCTTTTCAGAGAAAAAATTCAATCCGAAAAGTGAAAAATACGGCAATAAGAAAAATTGGCATATTCAAATAATTGACGTTTCACCGGCGACTACCAGGTGTCGCCCCAAAATTCTTCGCTCGAAAAGTAGGTGGCAAACCAGCCGGTCGGTGCTCAGCTATTTTCGTCCGCGTTCCTTGTCACCTATTTTTATTGGGTGTTCAACTGTTTTTTTTTTTGTTTTGTTGTAAATGAGTAGAGGTTTTGATTCTTTTATATTCGGGATTGCAGATATTTTGTAGCATGTAAATTTTGGGTGTACGTTGATGTGATGGCACTGTAAGGGAACACGTATCCGCCGGTCGGCCTAGTTTTCTTTGGACTGAGCCAACTAAGTTCTATGTTTGTTTAGGGTTTGTTTTATCAACGGGGGAACTGATCCAGAGAGCATTCAATGTGCATAGGGAAAGCACATGGCCTTATTTGAGTGGATTGATCACTTCAATCATATATAAGGTTTGAGAATTGACAATTCGCGAGAGGGATCGGGGACCGCTTATCAATTACCTTCAGTTATGTCAGCACGAAGAATAACTGTTTTGCTGTCATGTTCATTGGTCACCATGTGTATGTATGTAGCTTTCAATTCTATCTCATGCCTCCATGCGAGTCTAGGTCTATTGATGACATGTGGTCCTTAGACCGGCTGTCGGCCTTCTGCCGATAGTGGCAGAATGAGAGGGTGCGAACGGATCTAGCCGAGAAGACAATACCGTAAAAATGAATAGTTGTTCGGAGGTCGGCTTCAATGGGACTTTGATTTGGTTGGTATCGATGATCGCGGGTCTATACGTACTGAAAATTCGCCGCGTCTGCTTAATGAATCTAATTTCATTCTTTGGGTCAATAACGGAGTAGCAACTACGGGCGATCTCTTATGCTTATGCTTTTTAAAATCGTGAGAGTAGAAGACCCCTTTAAGCAGTGTTTTAGTGCGTGACATTGCCCGTCTCGTCCACAATTGTAATGAGTGATTCTAACGGGGAGCCCTTTCGAGAATCCAGCTTTACAGCTCCAGTAGGACAACTCTCGATATTATAATGCAAATGATATATAGGTAATAGAACCCGATGGAACTTTACATCGGGTTTGCAAATTTGAAATAATCCTATTTGAAACACTAGCAGTTGCTAGTTCAGCATCTCCATTCGATAAAACTGGTGGAGTGCTCTGGCTTACTTCTAGCAGCTCGTTCGTTCAGTACTCTTGGGGACTCATTTCCGGTACATAATGAATATTACTTCTTATTTCAAGGGGTACACGGAGGATTGCTGATTTATGTAAATGAAATACAAGTACAACTACAAATATGGAAGTATTTGTTTACCATGAAATTTCAAACAAAATACATTGCTGCAAATGATACTTTAGTTCATCAATCGAAAAGGTTATTTTTTCGTATAATCCGATTCCGCATTCTGAATCAATCAATCAATTAACCTTACACTCGAAAACATCTAGTAAACTTTTAGGGAGTTCGTGTCGGCCAGTCTCATTAACACCAATAATGTAGCTTACTGGTTGAAAACAATCTCATTTGCTTTTTCTTTCTTTGTTTATTATTTTCCACCATCTAGTGAAGTAGTATTTGTGTCGTGTGACGTGTACGTACATGAGCTGTAGAAAAGTCGACAGGAATGAACGCGTATATACAGGTTTCACCATGCCGAGCTTATAAAACATTAGAAATTTTCCTACTGTGAGCGTCAGTAAAAGGTGTGTGAATTTCACTTTTATCTGCGTGACGCATAACCTTCATTAAAAAATATAATAGGTTTTATTACCAATTTTTACCATTTTTTTGTTAACCATTTTTGTTAACGACCTATTGAGTAAATTTGTCAACAGTTTTTACGGCATTTAATTAGCAAGGGACTGGAAGGTGAAGTATATTTTTAAATATTTAGAGCCATAGTACTCAAGGGAGTGCATGGTGTTGAAGGGAGAAAGTTCAGAAAAGCGTGGAAGGATCATATATGCAAGCTTAGAGCTCTAAGCTTGCATATATGATCCTTCCACGCTTTTCTGAACTTTCTCCCTTCAACACCTTGCTCTCCCTTGAGTACTATGGCTCTAAATATTGAAAAATATACTTCACCTTCCAGTCCCTTGCTAATTAAAAACCGTTTTATTACCAAGCTATTAAATTTTACGTACATCAATTCAAATTGAAAGGATGCCCATTTGGTTAACATCACCTGATTCATTTTCTAGTAAAAAATACGTTTCTGGTTTGTTCAGCGTGGGGAGCCGGATGCGTGGTCATACCCAGGAAAGTTCAACCGGAAAATTAGCCGGGAGGTGACACGCTCTAGTTCTTATTCAGGCTCCAGTGACACAACGGATTCCAGATAGAATCAGTTGTGTCGCTGGAACCGGAATACAACTAGAACCAGCCAGGGCTCCGGCTCATTTCACCATAAAGCACTGCCCACATTGACAAGTGCAATGGGTTAATTCAAATGAGATTCTTCAATGTATTAAGAGCTTGATTTGTAAAGCCAAATTTACACCTTTCCGATCCGATTCAGCGACGGTTCAGTAACGTGCACGGACGCCAATATTCTTTTATACAACCAAATGCGAGCATTCACACTTATCCGGGACGGTGCCGTGCCGGAAGTGTGAAAGCTCGCATTTAATTGTATGAAAGAATATTGGCGTCCGTACACGGTACTGAACCGTCGCTGAACCGGATCGGATAGGTGTAAATAGTGCTTAATGCACTGACACTAAGAATTATCCCTGATTGGGCAATATTTTCAGATGGCAGCGAGAGTGGATTGGAAGCAGACGAATATGCAGCATCTGTGGCCACTTTGCAATCACTAGCAGCAATGTTAAATGCTGAATGTGTTGAGCTGCGACTACGAAAAGGCGAAAAAGGAGCAACTGGGCAATATCTAGTCCGTTCGAAAGTAGACGATAATGATTTCACCGAGATACGCGTTGCAGTAGTAGGGAACGTAGATGCCGGTAAATCTACACTACTGGGAGTACTGACACATGGTGAACTGGACAATGGTCGAGGCTTCGCTAGACAACGACTTTTTCGTCACAAACACGAAATAGAAAGTGGTCGAACAAGCTCTGTTGGTAATGATATTTTGGGATTCGACAGTGTTGGTAACGTTGTAAACAAACCCGATCACGGCACATTGGACTGGGTGAAAATTTGCGAAAAATCTGCCAAGGTCATAACCTTCATTGATCTAGCTGGACATGAGCGATACCTAAAGACAACGGTCTTTGGCATGACAGGACACGCACCGGACTTTGGAATGTTGATGGTTAGAAAAAAAGTTAGTTTTTTTACATTGAAACATTTTCTTGCTATTCTAGATCGGAGCCAATTCGGGTATAGTAGGAATGACGAAAGAACATTTAGGCTTAGCGCTAGCCCTCTCAGTTCCAGTATTTGTAGTTGTTACAAAGATCGATATGTGTCCGCCAAATGTATTGCAAGAAAATTTGAAACTCTTGTACAAAATTCTCAAATCACAAGGATGTCGTAAAGTACCCGTAATGGTGAAAACGACTGACGACGTTGTGCTCAGTGCTACAAATTTTGTTTCCGAGCGATTATGCCCAATATTTCAAGTATCTAATGTTACCGGCGAAAACCTGAACCTGTTAAAAATGTTCCTTAACCTTCTAACAGTACGAACAACAGGGAACGATACCCTTCCGACTGAATTTCAAATTGATGATACATACGCTGTGCCGGTAAATGAAACTAATCATCCCCAGATTCTGCAGCTAGTAATTATGTATATATTTTCAGGGCGTTGGTACTGTCGTTTCAGGTATAACCCTTCAAGGTGTCGTTCATTTGAATGACATACTTTTGCTCGGACCAAATCCACTGGGTGATTTCCAATCGATTACGATCAAAAGTATTCATCGAAAGCGAATGATTGTTCGTGAAGTGCGAAGTGGTCAAACGGCAAGTTTTGCTCTGAAAAAAATAAAACGATCCCAGATCAGAAAGGGTATGGTGTTGGTTAGTCCAGATATCAATCCTCAAGTAAGTATTCTTCGAACAACGGATCAGAAACAACCATAAAAAATATATGCTCTATTTTGTTGCAATAGGCTTGTTGGGAGTTTGACTGCGAAATACTTGTCCTGCACCATCCCACAACTATATCAAGTAAATACGGCCGTTGGTCAGCGATGGTACACTGTGGCAGTATTCGACAAACGGCACAAATCTTGCAAATGTCAAAGGAATGTCTACGAACAGGCGATAAAGCGGTTGTGCGATTTCGTTTCATAAAAAATCCTGAATATATGAAACCGGGCCAGCGAATGGTATTACCTTGAAATGTTTTGTTCAATCTAATGTATAGAAAATGATCTTTTCTGTTGCAGGTGTTTCGAGAGGGTCGCACAAAAGCAGTTGGAAATGTGATAACTCCACTTTATACACCGGGTTCTGTTCAACAACGTACAAAGCCTAACAAAATGCAAGGTCGGAGTTCAACTTCAGGACAGCAACTTAATGCCCCAAAACCGCTATCCAAAGGCACACATGATGTGACTTCCGACGCACCATCACCCCTAACTGGTACTTCTGTTTTGCTAGATATAGGTACGGATAAACGAAATAATCGACCAAGTAATATGCATAAAAAACATCGTGGACCATCATCTGCTAGCACAACAGGGGCAGCTTCGAGTTCTACAAATGATTCATCGCCCACCTCTTCCCAACAAAATTCGTTCGCAAACGAAGCGATCTCTGTTGCAACAAACTAACAATCTGACAGAAAACAAAATGAAAACTCACTTCGAAAGAATATTGTCAATTGTTGTAAGTTTTAACCCTCGACTTACTTCTACTTAACACCATCGGAATTGCTGGCAGTCTGTTAAAACAAGTGGAAAAATAAATGTAATCAGAAGCAGTACTATATTCGACCTGAGTTACAGAACACACAACTTAATAAACCATACCTTCAATTGAACGGTATATTGCTTTTTCCATTGCAGTAACTGTACATTTTGGATTTTACCGGAGAAATATATTTTTGTTAAACAAAACAAATCAATGAACGCTACAAATTTTTTCCCTGGAACGAAACTTTAATTTTAGATATCCAGAGTCTTGTAGTGATTCGGATTGTAAACAGCCCAAATTTAGTGGACGACGTTCGTGTTTTGGGACCCGACCCCTATCTCTATATTCGGTACAGTGAAAAGGTGTCACACACAGCATGATAAAAATGAGCATGATGCAGGATTGCCACTATTTTTCGAAGAAAATCTGGCAGTTCAACTAAAAATGTCTGGCAAAATCTGTCACTTGACAGCGACCTCAGGGCCCATATTATTGGCTCGAATCAAAACTCGTCGAAATGTCAATTGACGATAGGTTCATCCGGAGTGTTCATTTCTCGACAAACATGTGATTACGGCCTAAAAGCCAACTGTCAAAATCCACTTTGAATGGAAATTCCGGACAAACCGTTATACGCCAATCACAGATGTTGGTAGTAAACAAAAGAGAAAAGTTTTCTCTTTCATAAACTGTTGTGAACTGTGTTCGACTAGTAACGGTTTGTCTGGAATTTCCATTCAAAGTGGATTTTGACAGTTGGCTTTTAGGCCGTAATCATATGTTTGTCGAGATTTGTGTTTACCTTTTGCTAGCGATGCCAATTTTATTTTGTGTCCAGCACCCAATGTGGCTACGCCACATCGCTTTTGCGCGTGCTGTCCGACTTCGCTACCGCTCAGTCGGACTTGAACTAGGGATAGCCCCTATGTTTGAGTAAGCCGGGCAAACGAGTGGATCACAGGTTCGCTTGCTTCCGACGGCGGGTCGGTGGCCACCTCGCCCGGGCCTCGGTTATGCGGCTAAGCCGCATCGGAGCCGGAATACGAATTAGATCCAGCCAGCATTCCGGCTGAGTTAAACTGGGAAGTTTAGTAAAATTTAATCTGGAAATAAAATTTTTTTGGCAACGCTCCAGCACCCCGTTGATTTCACCACCTGGGCGCCAGGTTGACGATATGAAATGAACTTGGTTTACTTTCGACAAGTTTTGATTCGAGCCAACAACATCCAGCCTTGAGGTCGGGGCCCATATTATTGGCTCGAATCAAAACTTGTCGAAATGTCAATTGACGATAGGTTCATCCGGAGTGTTCATTTGTGTTTACATTTTGCTAGCGTTGCCAATTTTATTTTGTGTCCAGCACCCAATGTGGCTACGCCACATCGCTTTTGCGCGTAAACTAGGGATAGCCCCTATGTTTGAGTAAGCCGGGCAAACGAGTGGATCACAGGTTCGCTTGCTTCCGACGGTGGGTCGGTGGCCACCTCGCCTAGGCCTCGGTTATGCGGCTAAGCCGCATCGAAATGGTACCCCTTAAACATTCTAACTTGAATCGGTTGTGTCACCGGAGCCGGAATACGAATTAGTACCAGCCAGCATTCCGGCTGAGTTAAACTGGGAAGTTTAGTAAAATTTAATCTGGAAATAAAATTTTTTTGGCAACGCTCCAGCACCCCGTTGATTTCACCACCTGGGCGCCAGATTGACGACATGAAATGAACTTTGTTTATTTTCGACAAGTTATGATTCGAGCCAACAACATCCAGCCCGACCTCAAAATCATCGAAATGGCTAGATGTTGTTGGTCCGAATCAAAACTTGTCGAAAGTAAACAAAGTTCATTTCATATCGTCAACCTGGCGCCCAGGTGGTAAAATCGTTAGAATTCAACGGGGTGCTGGAGCGTTGCCAGAAAATTTTTATTTCCAGATTAAATTTTACCAAACTTCCCAGTTCAGCTCAGCCGGAATGCTGGCTGGTTCTAATTTGTATTCCGGCTCCGGTGACACAACCGATTCTAGTTAGTATGTTTAAGGGGTACCATTTCGATGCGGCTTAGACGCATAACCGAGGCCTAGGAACCGAAGCGGCGCAAAGCCGCTGAGGATCCGCCGGGCGAGGTGGCCGTCGGAAGCAAGCGAACCTGTGATCCACTCGTTTGCCCGGCTTACTTAAACATAGGGGCTATCCCTAGTTTAAGTTCGAATGAGCGGTAGCGAAGTCGGACAGCACGCGCAAAAGCGATGTGGCGTAGCCACATTGGGTGGTGGACACAAAATAAAATTGGCAACGCTAGCAAAATGTAAACACAAATGAACACTCCGGATGAACCTATCGTCAATTGACATTTCGACGAGTTTTTAATCGAGCCAATAATATGGGCCCCATTTTGCTACGCCACATCGCTTATGCGCGTGCTTTCTAGGGACTAGGGATAGCCTAGAAAAACTAGTAAGAGAACTGCGGAGAGAAAAGCAGCATTTTTGGCAACGTATGCCCCGGCATTGTATGGCAACACGTCCAATGTTATAAGGATAAGCAATGTTCGATTGGATTCGTTTTTTGACAGCTAAACGCGAATCCAATCTATCGAAAATGGAGTCTCCGCAGTTCTCTTTCTAGAGTTTTTCTAGGATAGCCCCTATGTTTGAGTAAGCCGGCCAAACGAGTGGATCACAGGTTCGCTTGCTTCCGACGGCGGGTCGGTGGCCACCTCGCCGGGCGGATCCTCAGCGGCTTTGCGCCGCTTCGCTAGGCCTCGGTTATGCGGCTAAACCGCATCGAAATGATACCCTGAAACCAGGGCTGGAAACGTGACATTTTTTTGTGAACGCCATAAGCTTACAAACTTTCACGCTGCTGCCCGAGCAGGAAAGTCATACACGAATTTCATGGTTGGTGTACGTATGAATGTCGTTCAATGAATGTAATCTCTTTGGTGTGCGTGAATGCCGCCACACAGCAGTTTTGTTTCCCGCCACCAAGGCTGGAAGAAGTCATTTCGAATTTCATTTTAATGCGAATGTTCGGGAAAAAACCAACGCAACCGCCACGCTGCAACTGTACCTAAAGCTGTTATGCATGTAAACGGACGAGAGAAAAGCAAAAACGTTCGTGCTGCTGAGCGTGCCTGTTACATGTTCGGGAAAGTTCGGTTATTCGGCTTGCTGCCGTAGTTGGGTTTCGTTCGCTAGCTGTTGCGAATGTATGTGAATGGCCCGTGTGTTTAACTTTCATCATCCGTTCCGTTGGAACTGTTGCAAATAAATTTCATAGCAGCGGTTCAAAATGAATGTATTGATCGACATTCATGGCTTATATTTGCTAGATTGGAATGTGCGGCAGTCCTTTTTTCGCTTGCTATAGGAAAGGACTGCAAGCAAAATATTAGCGGTAACATAGTATCGTAGAAGGGAAAGTTGTTGGCCATTGAAAATCTACAGTTTTGTATATTTACAATGCGCAGAGGGGGGGGGGGGGGGGGTCCGCTGATGCCTCAAAATGGAAATGTTTTCAACTTTTCTGTGATGAGGAGGAAAAAGTTGTCCGTTGAAAATCAATAGTTTTGTACATTTACAATGCGCAGAGGAGTCCGCCGATGCGTCATAATGGAATTGTTTTTTTCAAGTTTTCAGTAATGAGTTTTATATTGAAGGGGAAATTGTTGACCGTTGAAAATCAATAGTTTTTTCACATTCCAATGCGCAGGGGGGTCCGCCTATGCTTGAAGATGGAATGTTTTCAGCTTTTTGGCAATGAGTTTTATATTGAAGGAGAAATTGTTGGCCGTTGAAAATCAATAGTTTTGTACATTTACAATGCGCAGGGGGGTCCGCTGATGCGTCAAAATGGAAATATTTTCAACTTTTTGGTAATGAATTTTATATTGAAGGGGGAATTGTTGGCCATTGAAAATCAATAGTTAAGTAATAATAGTAAAATTATGCGCAACAAGCTTTGCCGCCTACACTGTTTACTAACTTGCAAATTGCAATTACGCGAAGAAAACGGATGAAAAGGTTATTTGCAGAAGGTTTGGCAGAAATATGTTTTTCCCTGCATCGTGAAATATGTTATGCTTATTGTACGATCTGTGATGTATTTTTTCGAACAATTTCCGCAATATGACTTTTATCGATTAATTTTAATTACAGTAATGTAATTTGTTCAAGCAGCTACTTTCTCCAGTTTTTTTTTTTTCATTTCGGTATAACGGTTGACGAGTTTCCACCATTTTGTGATTTATAATGGTAATACAGTGAAGACCCGTTTTTATCAGCCCATTAGTGAATTTTAGGCTGATAAAACGGGGACATTGACAAAATCGAGAAATATACTTTTTTTCTTTTTAATCAACCGATGCTCTTAAAATATTCTTCTTTTGTCCCTAGATACAGCCACTTAACTCTTTTCGGATCTCTAAGATAACAAAATTATGCTCAAGAAAGGATTTACTCGAAATCAACTTGATTTATCTGCTAGAGCCCATCAACCTGCTATCAATTTCTTTTTTTTTCTTTTTTTCATTTTTCTTTTGATACGCAATTCTCACTTCGACATAGATCTTTCATAAGGGCCTAAATCAGTGATGCCGCAAGTACAGATTTATCTAGAAAGGTACAGATTTCTGAAGCATTTTTGGCACAGATTTTGTACGGTATCCCTACACACAGAAAAAAAATATTGGTAAAAGTAAGAGTGTTCCGCTCTTAGCAAAAAACAACCAACGCCAAATATTAGGTTGAAAGTAAAACTTTTAAATTAATCAAGAATAATAATCAAAGTAAAAGTTTTCCTTTTAAGCAAATGAAGAATAGTACTCAAAACAAAAGTTTTATTTTTAAACTAAGAGTATACGTTGGTTGTTTTTTGCTAAGAGTTAAAAACTCTTATTTTTACCAACATTTTTTTCTGTGTGTAATAAACATCTAATGATCCAAGAGCCTAACGACCTGTTCAGAGTATCATCCATACAATATGTAGAATCGTTGGACTATATGGGTTAAAGTTTGTGTATAATTTTTTTTTGTTAGGGTACAGATTACACATTTTTTTAAAAATTACAGATTGGTACAGATTTTTAACATGACAGCAAGGTAAAATAATTTAACCCTGCGATGCATCCCAGTTGATTTAGGCAGCAGTGATGGCAAGAATCTGAAGTGGAGCTGGTACTGATTGAGCTTGAACTGAAGCTGACATTATAATGCAATATGCGAGAAACATGCTTCCAGCAAATCAAAGGGATGATGTCTAATAAAAGCTGAATGAATCTTCTCGGAGTGCATACGTTTACTCTGACGTACTCCATTTGATTTTTTGCAAGCCGGTTTCTCGTATCTTATTGATATTTCCAACCCCATCTCAGCTTCTCACCGCCACTCTGTTGGCCACCTTTGGTTGGCAAACAAAGTGGCAGTGAGAATTTGAGCTGGAGCTGATATTGACATTACCCAGTCAAATTTATCCGAAATTTAACTGGTTTCCCACACTACTTTTACAGTGAACGGCAAGTTACGGCGCCGCCTTTTAGTTTACTGGGTTCTTGCGGAATTCCAGCTCAAATAAAACAACCGAGTCAGAATGTCTGGTTTGATTTCCCCGAATGGAACATTTTGACAACCTCGTTATTGTTTGGGTACAGAATCCGGTCCTTTTTTCGATAGAAGAGTACAGATAGAAATTTTTTTTGAACTCTCGGTACAGATTTAATTGTGGCAACACTGGCCTAAATCGCTAATGTAAACAAACTGAGTTTTCGCTATTATGTGACTAAAATACTGCAAGGTAGCGGTAAAATGGTCGAAAACATATCCTTTTCAGATTTCCACTATGGAAATATGCCAAAATGTAGTGGTGGAATATGAAAAAGATGATTTTTGTTCGTTTAATTGTTTCTTATATATTGGCACAAAATTATTAATGAAACAATATATTTTCCTGATTAAAGGAGAAGAATGACGAAAATTTTGTCTTGCAATACCATCATTCTGTAACCGGATTATGCTACTATTGCATAAAAAAGATTCCATTATGTCACATTGGCGGTTGCCCGTGTGCATTGTAAAAGTTCAAAACTATTCATTTTCAACGGCCAACGAATTCCCCTTCAATATAAAACTCATTATAAAAAAGCTGAAAACATTTCATTTTCACGCATCGGAGGACCCCTTTTTTTTTTTACAATGGAGAAGACCTTTATGTCCTAGCCCAGTACACGTGCTAACGGTAGGGTCCAATCTACCACACGGGGTGCACTGGGGGCGTGTCGGACTCGAATGGTGACCAGCCATTAATACCGACTAAACTCCATTGGGCTCCGCCATCATTCCTCCCAGGAACTACCTCTCGGTATTACTTCTGGGGGGATGGCTGTACTAAATGTACTCATTCACTCTCACTCACGCGATCATACATCCTGTATGAGGCTTACTTGGGTGCTCTCTCAATCACACTTTGATTCACTCTCAAACACTCCCACATGAGGCTGACTTTTGTGCTCACCTTTTACGTTCCATGCGAGGCTGACTTGTGTGCTCACCTTACTCATTCCTTGCTAGGCTTACTTTTGTGCTCGCCCTACCCATCCATGTGAGGCTGACTTGGGTGCTCACCCTATCACCTGATTCACTCTCAATCGTGCCACTCTATTGTACCTTTGTCACTCCCTCTGGCATCCCATGTGGGACATTTTTCTTAGGCCCCACTTCTGACATACCATGCGAGGCTGACTTTTGTGCTCACCTTTTTCATTCCTTGCTAGGCTGACTTTTGTGCTAGCCTCTACCAACCTGTGAGGCTGACTTTTATGCTCACCCTTAACATGCAGTGTGAGACTGACTTGGATGCTCACCCTTTCACTCCTCTGCCACGCCATGAGGCATCGATAGCTTAGTTCCAACATACTACGCTACGACCCTCCCGTCTTGGCATGAGGCAGTCCACTTATACGCCTATACACTCACTCTTCTGTCTTGCTTCGGGGTGGCTGGGTTTACCCCTTACGCGGTTGCCATTCGCTGCGCCAACCTACCTCGGCATGAACAGACCATTCACTCTCTTATTTTGCGCTTGGCCTTTTTCGCTCCAGCTAACCAATCACTAGTTAGCCGTGCCCGCCGTCTGTTGCTCGGTTCGCCAGATTACCTGTAGCCTACTGGCAATCTGGATGGTAGTAGCCGAGACTGCGTTCCACTTCTCCACCGTTTGACACATCCGCTGAATAAGGGTATCCGGGGTTGTGTCCCAGCCACAGACGTCAAGCATTGCTCTTCTTTCGACGTCGAACCGATGACATACGAACAGTATGTGTTCGGCAGTTTCATCTACACCTGGGCAGTCCGGGCAGACTGGGACCTCCGCGTGTCCGAACCTGTGGAGGTACTGACGGAAACAGCCATGGCCTGACAGGAATTGTGTCAGGTGGAAGTGAACTTCCGTACGCGTACCTGACAGGGATCTCCCGCCCTCGGATGCTGCACACCATAGTTGATCTTAAAGCGGATTGCTAAATGATCACTATGGGTGTAGCCTTCGTCTACCCTCCATTCCATGCCTGGAGCCAGACTCGGGCTGGCAAAGGTCAAATCAATCCACGCCTCCACTCCGTTTCTACGGAATGTACTAGCGGAGCCATCATTAGCTAGCACAGTATCGAGTTTCGCAAACGCTTCCATTAGCGCTTGACCCCTGCTATTTGTACAGCGGCTGCCCCACTCCACTGCCCAAGCGTTGAAGTCTCCCGCTATTACTACCGGTTTCCGGCCCACGAGGTCCGCCGAGAGCCTGTCGATCATCTGGTAGAACTGTTCTATTGGCCACCTTGGTGGGGCGTAGCAGCTGCAATAGAACACACCATTGATCTTGGCAATCGCCACACCCTCGGCGGAGGGGTGTATTACCTCTTGAACCGGGAACCTTCCCGTTGTACAGATTGCCACCATTCCAGACACGTCCGACACCCAATTGCCGTTGCCGGCAGGGATGCTGTACGGGTCTGATAAGAGGGCGACATCTGTCCTCGACTCCGAGACCGACTGCCACAGCAGCTGTTGGGCTGCTGCACAATGGTTAAGATTTAGCTGTGTGACTCTCACGGCTTCTTCTTATTTAACTCACCGAAGGGACACGAAGGTCCGCCCATAGCATGTTTATGGGCTTGCTTCTTAGCGGTGCAGATAAGGCACTTATATGCCTTAGTGCACCCCCGCTCTTTATGCCCCTCCTCGCCGCATCGACGACATAGCTTGCTCCTGTCTATGCCTTTGCATTCGTAAGCTTTATGGCCGGATTCTAGGCACCGATAGCACCTGTCCACTGAAGGCGGCTGGGGTATACTAATAGGGCATACCGACCAGCCGATCTTCAGCTTCCCTTTCTCGGTTACCTTTTTGGCATCCGCATTCAGTAGCCTGAGGTAGGCTACTTGGGTGCCAGAGGGTCCGTCCCTCAATCGCACAGAGGCCCGCTCGATTGTGACGCCGCATTGCTCCTTGACGGCTGCGACGACGTCTTCTGCGGTCGTGAACTCGTCCAAGTGCTTGCACTGGAGAGTTGTTTCCGCACCTAGCGACCTGATTTGGGCGCCCTCACCAAGGACCTCTTGGGCCAAGGCCTTATATACTGCACTTGATTGTGCGCCTCGCTTCAGCACCAGGAGCATCTCTCCCGTATTGGTGCGTCTTACGCTACGCACATCCTGCCCAAGGGCCGAGAGACTTTCGGCCGCCTTCATCGATTTAAGGACATCGGCGTATTTGTCCTTGTCGGTTTTTAACCACAAGGCTTCGCCTCTGTCCTTGGCCTTCCTCGCAGGCCGCGGTACCTCCGGTTTCGGTGCCGGCTTTTTCTTGGTAACCAGCGTCCAGGGGTTTGAGCCCCCCTGCCCCGGTCGTGCCGGGTTACTGGTACCATCGCTCTCCACAGCGAGGTCACTCTCGCCCTCGCTTACCTCACCCAGGCGGCGTTTGACCTTGACGGTTGCACGCCGAGTGGTGTCGGTTTTGGCACCCTCTCCTGGCGACTTCCTAGGGCGCTTCGCATTCGATGCCGTCTTGCGATTGCCCTTCCCTTTTCCCTTCGAGGGGAACTCGGTCGCCGATCCGATCGACGTGGCTGCTCCGTAGAAGGTAAAGGCCACTGTCTGTGAACCTCTATCAACCTTCTCTCTTTCCTCCCTATTGGAGGCCACTGTCTGGGTTTCTCTGTCGGGCCTCTCCCGACATTCCACCCTCTCAACATAGGCCTGCTGTTCCTGTCTTGCGACACGAACAGCTTTTCGGAGCTCCAGAAGGCTCAACTTCAACTCCTTGGCTATGTTCTGCTTTGCGCTAGCGAAGTCGATTATAGAATCGAGTTGCTTCGCTACTTTGCGCATCGCAGCTATTGGCCCCTCCGATGCATTGGTAGGGATATTGCCTACCGTTGCTGGGGGGTCACTGGTGCTTTCGGGTGCAGCACTCATCGCTCCACTACTCTCCCCACGGGGGGGAGACCTCGCCAAACCACCTCTTGCGAAGGGGTTTGGCACCTCCGTCTGTTTGTTTTTATTTTTATTTACCTCCATGTATAGTCCCACGAGTAGCGCGAGAAATATATGTCCGCCACGCCAGAGCTCCGCATTAGCGTGGTAAGGGACGCTTACTGTGGGGGTTGCCCAGGTACCCCACAGGCTCCGTTAACGATCGAGCATTTTTTTCATCCCCTCGATCACTCATCCCTCGGCACGGGTCGCTTCACGCCTTGGAATTGGGGTTATGCCCTACCTTGCTTTACGTGGTGATCTCGGCCCGGATCATCACAACCATCCTCCTTTACCAGGGCTTTGGACCTGTAGCTCTGGTTCTCAATAGTTCCATGTACGTATGTTATTACAGACGTGCTACTATTGAGAACCGTCATTCGCTAGCGGAGGACCCCTTGCGCATTGGAAATGTACAAAGCTATTGATTTTCAACGGCCAACAATTTTCCCTTTAATCTAAAACTCATTACCAAAAAGTTGAAAACATTTCCATTTTCACGTATCGGCGCACCCCTCTGCGCATTGTAAATGTACAAAACTAGTGATTTTCAACGGCCAACAATTTCTCCTTCAATATAAAACTCATTACCAAAAAGTTGAAAACATTTCCATTTTGACGCATCAGCGCATCCCCCTGCGCATTGTAAATGTGCAAAGCTTTTGATTTTCAACGGTCAACAATTTCCCCTTCAATATAAAACTCATTACTGAAAACTTGAAAACATTTCCATTTTGACGCATCGGCGGACCCCCTGGGCATTGTAAATGTACAAAACTATTGATTTTCGACGACCAACAATTTCTCCTTCAATATAAAACTCATTACCAAAAAGCTGAAAACATCTCCATTTTCACGCATCGGCGGACTCCCTGCGCATTGTAAATGTTCAAAACTATTGATTTTCAACAGCCAACGAATTGCCCTTTAATATAAAACTCATTACTAAAAGGTTGAAAACATTTCCATTTTCACGCATCGGCGGACCCCCCTGCGCATTGTAAATGCACAAAACTATTTTCCCTTCAATATAAAACTCATTACTGAAAGCTTGAAAACATTTCCATTTCGACGCATCGGTGGACCCCCCTGCGCATTGTAAATGTACAAAACTATTGATTTTCAACGGCCAACAATTTCCCCTTCAATATAAAACTCATTACTGAAAACTTGAAAACATTTCCATTTTGACGCATCGGCGGACCCCTCTGCGCATTGTAAATGTACAAAACTATTGATTTTCAACGGCCAACAATTTCTCCTTCAATATAAAACTCATTACCAAAAAGCTAAAAACATTTCCATTTTCACGCATCGGCGGACCCCCCTGCGCATTGGAAATGTACAAAACTATTGATTTTCAACGGCCAACAATTTCCCCTTCAATCTAAAACTCATTACCAAAAAGTTGAAAACATTTCCATTTTGACGCATCAGCGGACCCCCCTGCGCATTGTAAATGTGCAAAACTTTTGATTTTCAACGGCCAACAATTTCCCCTTCAATATAAAACTCATTACTGAAAACTTGAAAACATTTCCATTTTGACGCATCGGCGGACCCCCCTAGGCATTGTAAATGTACAAAACTATTGATTTTCAACGGCCAACAATTTCCCCTTCAATATTCTGGTTGCAGTTGAAAATCGAACTTGCGCCTTTTGTTTTTTTGTGTACATGTTAGAGAATCAACTTGCCCATCATCTATACCAGATGCGCTTTAGTTGGGCAAGAGCTAAACAGGAGAAAAATCGAAAGGCGCCAGTTCACTATTTCGATATTCAACTGCAACCAGAATATAAAACTCATTACAAAAAGGTGGACATAATTCCATTCTGACACATCGGCGGACCCCCTGCGCATTGTAAATGTAGAAAACTATTGATTTTCAACGGACAACTTTTTCCTCCTCATCACAGAAAAGTTGAAAACATTTCCATTTTGAGGCATCAGCGGACCCCCCCCCCCCCCCTCTGCGCATTGTAAATATAAAAATTATAGATTTTCTATGGCCAACAACTTTACCTTCAACGATACTATGTTACCGCTAATATTTTGCTTGCAGTCCTTTCCTATAGCAAGCGAAAAAAGGACTGCCGCACATTCCAATCTTGCAAATATAAGCCATGACTGTCGTTCACTACATTCATTTTGAACCGCTGCTATGAAATTTATTTACAACAGTTCCAACGGAACGGATGATGAAAGTTAAACACGCGGGCCATTCACATACATTCGCAACAGCTAGCGAACGAAACCCAACTACGGCAGCAAGCCGAATAACCGAACTTTCCCGAACATGTAACAGGCACGCTCAGCAGCACGAACGTTTTTGTTTTTCTCTCGTCCGTTTTAGGGCTTCCATCCCGGGAATTTATTTCCCGGGAATCCCGGGATTTTTGGATTTCCCGGGATTCTCGATTCCCGGGAAATTGTGTTTTATCATTCCCGGGATTCGGGAATCCCGGGAAAAATGATTTTTAATTTATTCCAAAAGACTTAAGTTCTGCGAATGAAATTCTGTAGGAAATATACATATATATTTACCGCCAAACATTTAGAGTGAGTAGTGAATGCACATTGTACTTTTCAACTGATTTGCAGATCAATGGACTATATATCTTTACCCAGGTAACCAACAAGCATTAGTGTATGCAGTAAAGTAGCGTAAAATTTGCATTCCGGATGCTTCTTGCAGTATGCTGGCATTCGTTATGCATAACTGTTGTTAATCAGCATTTGAAAAACTGTTTAAAAACTTCTTGCCAGTAAGCAGCATTCTGAGTGCACAACAGTAGTAAAAAAGCATTTTCATAGCACAGCAGTAATGTAGCCATACATTTTGCCAAAAGCGACTTTTAAATAGCATTTAAAACGACTTAAGTGCTTATCAAGTAGCCGTTAAGACGCATTCAGCATGCTTATTGGTTACTTGGGTAGGCTCACTGATATGTTTTCGTGTTTTTTTACTTATATTGTCCAAGTAATACTCAAAACGTTGATGTTTTCATTCTAAGAATGTTCATTTTTCATTCAAAAATGGATTAATTTTCCGACCGTTGTACCGAACCATTTTCTTACAGTAGCGTTAGTGATGCGCACGATATCTCTGCAACCGATCAGCCGATCGATCAGATTTTTTAACTGTTCTTTTTATAGTTTATTTTAATAGTTAGATCTTGAATAAAAGGGCTTGCAATCAAATTAGTAATGGAAATTGTGTAACTTTCTTAAAAAATCGATGTGTGTTTGTTTCAATACTTGGGATGGTTTGTAGTGATATCATGCTTAACGCAAACGATATTTAAAATAAGGAATGTTTCTAGAACGTCTGCAGTAATATTTGGTCGTTTCATCGAATGCATATTTCGTCTTATTTGTTATACCGTAACTGTTATATCTGTAAATTTTTGGACGTATGAAAAGAAATACAAAACGTTGTATCTATCCAATATCATGCGCATCCAAACTCTTTGAATGTCGCGTTCAAGGATGCAGGCAGGGTTTTTGAAGGGATACGATCAAGTTATCCAGATACTTCCCCATAACAGAAAATCGATGGTAGGTTTCATCCATCGCTGCACAGTTCGTCGATTATCTTTTTGATTGTGATTCACACTTAATTCGAAATTATGCTGATTCTACTGTGAGGGGTATGGATTCTCTATATAAACTTTCCTCTTTTGATCGGAAGTAACTGCACACTACCCTGAAGCAGCTCAATCTTTTCATTCAAAATTAGCAAAGAAGGTACTTTGCATTAAATTGATCACATTTCATCGTATCAGAACAACGAATTCCAATTTTGGACAGAAACTTTAGTAGCTGCGTTTAGTATATCGTCCCAATCGTAATCGTTATTACCAAAATATAGGTTATACATATAGCCAAGAAAAAGTTGATGTTGCATAAACTTATTGACGAGTTATCAAATGATTGAATGATGTGTTGGCCATCAAATTGCCATCTTCTGACAACTGCTTTAGGACAGATATACATGCAATCAAGCGGGTTTGAAAACTTTTCAATTTATTCGTTTGTTTTCAAGAAAATCATTAACCTTTTTATTTTTATTGTGTATTCCCGGGATCCCGGGATTTCCCGGGAAATTTATTATTTATTTCCCGAATCCCGGGAAGCTGCAAACCTTCGGGAAATGGAAGCTCTAGTCCGTTTACATGCATAACAGCTTTAGGTACAGTTGCAGCGTGGCGGTCGCGTTGGTTTTTTCCCGAACTTTCGCATAAAAATGTCATTTAAAATGACTTCTTCCAGCCTTGCCTGAAACATTCTAACTAGAATCGGTTGTGTCACCGGAGCCGGAACACGACTTAGAACCAGCCAGCATTCCGGCTGAGCTTAACTGGGAAGTTTAGTAAAATTTAATTTGGAAATGAACATTTTCTGGCAACGCTTCAGCATCCCGTTGAATTCTAACGATTTCACCGCCTGGGCGCCAGTTTGTTTTCTTTCGACAAGTTTTGATTCGAGCCAACAACATCCAGCTCCAGTTAAAAAGCAGCCCAGTTAAGGTGAAGATATGTGGAAGCCATCAACGCACGCTTGTTGCTAGGCACCGACGCGCTTATTTACATTGAGAAAAAATGGAATTCGAAGTGAAAATTCAAACGCACAAATAATAGTATTCGGACATTTTCCTTCGGTAATCTGCACATTGGCAGAAAATTTGAAGTTTAGTTAGTAAAGGATTAAAGTTTCGCGGGTGTTTTTTCAGTGGTGTGTGATTAAAGTGCATTTGAAAGTGTTCTGAAACTGAGAAGAAGAAAAATAAAAGCGTTTCGAAAAGAAACCCCTAGTGATGAGGGGTGATATTTTCTCACAAAATAAGAGCTATAGATGGAATTCCGTCAAAAACTCGGGTTGACTGTATAGGAAAATGTTCTAGCTTCCTCAAGAAGCAGTTTCGTGGTACACCGGCAAGGTTAGTGTATTGAAAAACGTATTTTTATATTTGCTCATGTCAGATACATGGTTAAGCAGGGGAGAGGGGTGTGTGCGACGTAGAAGTTATGTTGTGGCTCGCATGTATAATGTCCTTAAAGAGCGCCCAGTTACCGAATGACTGCTGTAATGGGATCAGTTAGATTTAACAAATTTTATTTGGATTCAACAATGCCGTGCTAAATTAATCCTTTTTTCAGAATATTTTGAAAAATCTGAGCCCGTTTAAAATCTGTGTCTACCCAGTCACCGTAGCAAGTAGAAAGTTAACAAAAGTTGAGCAAAGCGAAATTGATGCTGGCAGAGCTTCTGCGAGCATTTTGCGCGATTTGTGCGAGAATTCTAACAAAGAATTCGCTCAAATGCAACAACCGTTTCTGACAGAAGCGGTCAAACCAACCGATGCTGCTCACTTTTATCCAGAATCCAGCCAGGAATGTACGGCCAAGATCTCTGTACGCTTCCTGCCACATCTTTGTCAGATGTTTTGCTCGATTCGTGCTAAATTCTACCAGGTAGGAATTGCCAGGACCTTTGCACAGTTTATGTCCGAGTTATGCCAGGGTTTTGCTCGGTTCCTGTCAAAATTTGCCTGAAAACGCGAGCGAAACCGAGTTCACCCTAGCTCAACTAATCCGACAGGATACGCGCAGAAATCTGACAGGACTGGCAAACCAAGACTGACAGAAATCTAGCAGCTGGATGTTGTTAGCTCGAATCAAAACTTGTCGAAAGTAAATAAAGTTCATTTCATATCGTCAACCTGGCGTCCAGGTGGTGAAATCGTTAGAATTCAACGGGGTGCTGGAGCGTAGGCAGAAAACTTTTATTTTCAGATTAAATTTTACTAAACTTCCCAGTTAAGTTTAGCCGGAATGCTGCCTGGTTCTAATTCGTGTTCCGGCTCCGGTGACACAACCGATTCTGGTTAAAATGTTTAAGGGGTACTATTTCGATGCGGCTTAGCCGCATATCCGAGGCCTAGGAATCAAAGCGGCGCACAGTGGCGGGTCTTCAAACAAAAGTCGGACAAAACCTCAAATGTTACCTAATTTGGCTGAAATTCACAATTTAAGCTAATTTTGAGGTGCTGAGCTCATTTTTGATGTCAAAAGTCGTAATATATTAAATGCATTTTTCAATACAGTGTCATTGGACCTTTCTTATAACTATGATCCCGTTTTCATGATAAATTTACCGTTACTGTTCACCAATGTCAGCAATATTGGTTTACTGTACATTGTCTAACTATTTTACAAAAAAAACCATGCACCTCCATATCAGCAACAAAGCTTCAAAATCTCCTTAAACCTTTTTGCGCACCTATGCGCAGAACGAGACCATGATATTCGAAAAGTAGAGGTTATTTCCCATAGAATGTATACTATGTGACCGTTCCGAAATGATTCCGAAATTTGTACAGAATAAATTAGTGAAAAAAGTATTTTTGATCTGGCCACCTCAAACATATTTAAATTAAAAAGTCATAGTTCCAAGCAAATTTACCAAATGTATTTTATTCACTAACCAAGTTCTTTCGTTCCTCTACACAATGAAACTCGTTGTGCTAAAATCGCACAAAAATCAAAAGAGCAACATGAATTTGAAGTGAACAGAGCAATGGTGATTTCGTAAATGAAAATCATTAAAAAAATCCGGAGTTTGCTACGTTTAAACTCATGTTAAAAATCGTGTTCATACCCAATGATCATAATTTTGATTTTGAATATACATCATTCAATGCATGAGAAATTTAGGAAAAATATAAATTACCAATATTTCAAAAATAAATTTTTGAGGTTTTGGCCAGCCTCCAGCCACTGTGCGGCGCAAAGTGGACAGTGGAAGCTGGACAAAACCTCAAAAGTAGTTTAAAATGTCTGAAAATATCATCTAAGGGCAATTTTGGTGCGCTGAACTCGATTTTGATTAAATTAGGACGCTAAAATGAAAATTAGACAGCCTAGGGTGGTTCTAAAAGTTTTTTTAAATTTCGCAAAAGTGAATTTTATTAAACCCTCAAAACAGATACTTTGTAAGTGAACAGACACATTTTGATTTGCTAGAGTAGTCCTTAGTAACGAGTTAGCTAGGGTGGCTCCAATTTATCGAAATCTGCTGAATAAAAAAATATGTAATTTTATACATTTGTTTGTAGATCTTCAGTCCAATCTGGATACCATCGTAGAAAAAATCATCTCTTCGTAGCTCTTTAAGAGATAATCCTCATGCACTAATTTATGAACGTATGCGCTTAGAATAGTTATAAAAGATAGCATATCTTAAGGTGTTTGAAAGAATGCCTTAAATTTTTGTTTTATTGGTTTATTTATTTATAGTTATCGCCGAAGCTATTAAAAGATGACAGGTTTATTTGATTTTAATGAAGATCTCAAATCATGCCCTACTATGCTCTATTCACAGTTTCTCATACGATGCAAACTGCAGCTGAGCCGCTCAATACTTTTCCATTGATTTTCAATTCCAATGATGATATGAATATCTCTCCTTGTGGGTACTGACTTGTTTTTTTGTACGAAAACATTCTGAGCATACTTTGCACTGTATCTGTATGCTTTGAAATAGAGGCGTTAGCGTTTTTGCATGAAATTGTCATCAAATTAGAAGTGAATTATTGAGGGAGATTTTGAATTTGATTGTTGATTGTGATAGATTCAATAGGGAGTTTGCACTTGAAAATAAATGTTGCATTACTGACCAATAACTAAAAATCGGGTAAAAAGATGGGTTGGTAATGTCAGAGACATAACCGGATTGAAGTAGAATACACTTTAGATTGGTTATACAAATGCTACAATTTTGACTATCTTCTGATAAGTTGTATTAAAAGCAGATATTTCGTTATTTCTAATGGAAATACCGAAATATCGATACACGTACATCGAAATCTAAAATATTCGAACATATTTATCTATATGGTAATCCTAAAAAGAGCATTTAATGAATGTTATTGTAAATTGAATCCTTACACGAAACTGTTAACAAATCACACAAATGATAACTTTTTATTTCGTGCCATTCTACGACATGCCGACGATATTGTTCTCAAGGGGCTCACTTACTATCCAACGCTCTTGGCAAGCCACTTTCTGATGCTTGTAATAACAAAACTTCAATTCCATTCTTTGTTGATAAATGATAGCCCTGAAAAGGACCTTTTGTTTGGGCAGTATTCGGAATTTAGTTGGAGCTAGTGTTTTGTGCCATCTGAGACGGCGTGCTTGGTGAACTTTTCTGACAGCTACAAACGGACGGCCACTTCTTCTTGTATCCTTTAATAATATTCGGAAACATTTGGATCGACGTATATGGTACGAAGATACAAACAAACTGATATTGAGCAGCAGCATGCTAAGTTTTTATACCTGACTACAGCACAATGTAAGCTCGTCCTTTTTTGTGTTGTCCTCAATATGTGTTCTTCGTAGCTCCTCCCCTTCCTTGGTCGATATACAAGCAAATTGTGTTGCACGTGTCGGAGTGCCGTTTACTTAGTAGCTGTAATGGAATACCTTGCTGTTAAAGTGTTGAAATTGGAAGGAAATGCTACCCGTGGCAACAAAAAGACGAATTGTCCCACGTCTTCAACAGCTGGCGATTCGTAACATCGGAAAGTTGAACAAACAAGTGACCATTGCTCAAGGTGCTGTGTTGCAAAACATCCAATCAGTAGTGCTGCCCAAGAAGACCGAAAAGAAAGCATAAATCGAACGCTGAAATTCGCAAATGAAATGCATATTGCTGTAAAAACTGTCCTTTTCAGGACGATCACACATTTTTGATTATGAACAACACTGAAATTGCGAATCTGAATGGGCCAATCGACGAACTGCATTTCTATCGAGCAAATGTACCCGCCAAAAAACCATTTCCCGACAGGAAATTCTGTGCTGGGACAGCAATTTCTTTGCGATTTTGTCGTCTTTTGCACATACATAGTTTATTTGGAGTATTTTTGGAATTATCAAGTTGTCAATTTGCAACATTCTTTGAAAATATTGTTGAACTTTTATAAATAAAGGCACGAAAACGAGCGTTTGACCGTTGTCCTACTACCAGCATCAGAGAAGTAGCAGATCAGCATTTTTCGCTACATGGCCCGTACCAAACAGACCGCTCGTAAGTCCACCGGAGGAAAGCCTCCCCGCAAGCAGTAAGCAACGAAGGCCGTGTAAAAGTGCCCCAGTTACGGTTGGCTTTAAGAAGCCTCATCGCTACCGAACAGAAACTGTCGCCATAGAGAAATTCACAGCTATCAGAAATCGAGCGGGCCTAAATTGTGACCCAAAATAAACCACAAACCAACAAGTTCTTTTCAGGACCAGCCAATTATATTCCAGTAATATATAAATGAAATTTTCGTTTTTCATTGCCTTACAACCTCCCTCCCCCTTTCCTCAAGGCTTGAATTACTATCAATCTTGATGATGCTGTGCGGCGGCACTAGTTTCCATTATTGTTGGAAATTTAGGTTTGCGCGTTTTTCCCAAAAGTTTTTTAGCTGTGCTGTTTTCAAGGAAGTTGTAGTTGAATTCAAAATAAAATAGATCTATTGTCAGAGGTGGACCTTCCAACGAAAACTAGTCTGGCTAGCTTGGAACCGAATTGTGCGGATCAACCACTGCTTTCACAAAATCCGTTATTTTCAGTAATTGTACATTCTACAGAATTAGTCACAACTATTTCCAATCAGCGCAAAAATCGAAGGTTTTTATTCAGTACAACAGCAGATTTTCACGTTTAAAAAAACAGGCAGCATTCTGGCCGAAAATTTTGAAACGGAGCATCTGTATCGAAACGCTAGAAAACGTTCGATTTTTGTAAATTGAATCATTACACTAAACTGTCTACAAATCCCAAAAACCTTATGATTGTGTGCCATTCTACGTGAAAGCGACGGTATGTTCACAAGTGGCTCACTTACCATCCAACGCTCTTGACAAATCACTTTCTGATACTTCTAATAACAAAATTTCAATTTCATGCTTTGTCGATAAATTTATGGCCCTGAAAAGGGCCTTTTGTTTGGGCAGTGTTCGGAATTTACTTGGAGCTGGTGTATATGGTAACAGCTTTGGTGCCATCTGAGACGGCGTGCTTCGCCAACTCTTCTGACAGCAGCAAACAGCACATTTCGACCGACGTACAATTACGATGCTGCAAACGAACTGAGCGTGAGCAACAGCATGCTGAGTTTTTATATCTGACTGCAGCACAATGTAAGCTCGTACTTTTTTGTGTTGTCCTCAATGTGTTCTTCGTAACTCCTCCCCTTCGTTGGTCGATACACAAGCAAATTGTGTTGAACGCATCGGAGTGCCGTTTACTTAGTAGCTGTAAAGTGTTTAAATAGGAAGGAAATGCTGCCCGTGACAACAAAAAGACGAATTATCCCACGTCTTCAGCAGCTGGTGATTCGTAACAACGAAAAGTTGAACAAACTGCTCTCCGGGGTGACAATTGCTCAGGGCGGTGTGTTGCCAAATATCCAAGCCGTACTGCTTCCCAAGAAGACCGAAAAGAAAGCATAAATCGAACGCTGAGACTAACCAAAGAAATGCTCTTGTAAAAACCGTTATTTTTAGGACGACCACATATTTTTTGATAAAGAACAAAATTGAAATTGTGTTTCCAATACGGAGATTATCGAACACCCAGGGTAAAGAGAGTTATGTAATACGGCACCTTGATAAAATGTTTGAGAATTGAAACCTTTTTTGAATGCGTCTAGTAAAAATGTTTTCCACTTCACTTCAGTCTGTTTCTGACCATATTTGCAATTTGCGTACTGAAATAAATCATAATTCAGGGTTTAACCCAAATTGCTCTCCAGGGAGAAACAGTCTATGAAACAGAAAATGCAAACTTATTCTTCGAAATGATTTTGGTGGCCCTGAAAAGGGTTTTTTTATAATGATACAAGTGAGATCTACATTTTCAACTTCCAAATCCATACAAAGTGCGTCCCTGCCGCTTCAGAGTATAGACGACATTCATTGCGGTTTTGCGCTTGGCGTGTTCAGTGTAGGTCACGGCATCTCGGATGACCATCAGCATTCGTAGATTAAATCGGAGATGCATATTACACCACCACGACGAGCCAGACGCCGGATTTGGTGATACCCTGGATTTTATCACGAAGAACCTTGTGATGACGCTTGGTACGGGAACGCAAACATGATACCGCTCATTGTACCGTTCGGGCGAGCATGTTGCTCGTGTGGTAAGCGAGCACCCACTGATACAGAACAGGCTCGCGTGACTTGTATATATAACATTCCCGTATGTAATGAAACGCTTACATGCTCCTTTTTGACGGCTCTGCGTGAGATATGCTTGCAAATTGCGCATTTTCCTCGCTGTTTTCGAAGGATTTTCTAAAAATCCTTGTTTTGGTTTATTTATAGTAGTCGCACTAATTCCGAAATTTAATACGAAATACGTGCACGAATTTCCGATCGGATAGTGCAAAAATATTGCGATTTTGATCAGGTGAACGGAAGATATTCGCATTTCAAACCTGGGAAAATTTCTCAACTGAAATTTTTGAAACGGGACCCCATATTGAAACGTTAGAAGTATTCTACTTCAAAAGAACACTTCCCACACTCACGTATTTACCTTACATCAGTCACCAGTAAAGCTAACGACCAATAACTTCGTTGGCTTGTATTTATTTGAATTTTTCTATAATGCAGATAACTGTGAAACACGAGTCATAGTTGCAAGACAGTTAAGGCGTACTTATATTTGTATCAACGAAATCGCCCTAAAACCTGAATTTACAAGCTGCGTTCAGAAAAAGGAATCCACCGGTGAATAATAATGCAAAACTTCATGAAATCAAAAAATTCCACGCCTCTCCAAGAAAAAAAACTATTTACAAATGTCCAAAAAACGCGCAAAACGGCGCAAGATGGCACTATGATTTTTGAAAACTAGATAAAATTCTACGTCAGTTGTACTAGATAAGATCCTTCAACACGCTTTTACCGATAAAGAGATGACACTCTGAATGTAAATAATACCGCGTTAAACAACATAGTTATATTGATTTTATTGGTAACTTTTGAAATACTCATTATATCTCAAATCGAAATACACCATTGAATTCCTGAGAAGATTTTCTATTAGAAGCGCCTGTGGTGTTATCATTGTAGTACTTATTAAAGCGAGATGAATAAGAATGAAAAGAAACTTTTTATCGCTCAAATTCTTGCAGATTTTGAAGACCTTGTACGGTTCAAAAAAATGTAGATTTTATATTTTTCAATCGATTAACTCAAAAATTTGGCGAATACAGCATTGGGTAACGTACACTGGTTTTACACCATTTTTGCACTTTCTAGCAGAAGTGCAGAAAACTGGGTATGTTCCATTGGCACTTCTGCTAGAAAGTGCAAAACCAGTACCCTCCACTACACCGGTGCACATCAATCGAAAATCCTAAATGAGATTCTCTTTGGTTACTTTCTCTTCTGTTCATTACTTGGTTGTTTCAACATTTACAAAACACCTCTTTGCGTAATATTCTAGTATTCGGGGTAATTGTTTACTTTAGGTACTTCTTCCCTTGTAAGCGGAAAACATGTTTTCCTTTTAAAAATATGATAGTTTAATGTTGTAGATTCTTAAAAAAGGGGCGGAAACTAGGGGCAGATCACTCTAGGGATGTATAACAAATTTGCATCAAATTAGAAAAATGCATTTAATTTCCATTTTTGCATCAACTTTGCACTCCCTCGCAGAAAAGATTACTTAATAATCGTCCTACGTTGATCCACTTTGTTCGATGTTTTGTTGAATGTAGGGCTGTTTTTGTAGGGTTTTGACGTCTTACACGCAACGCAAAATACATTTGCACGCAACGCAAAATGCATTACGAATTTATATTTTGATGGAAAGAAATGGATTTAATCTCGCTGATTTTTAAAAATGCATCACAAGTGATCTGCCCCTGGGGCAAAAAGCGAAAATTTTACTAATTCATTAATAAGTTTAAAAATAAGTTATACCTACTAACCTTACTCGTATGGCGCTCTCGAAAGTAAGGCTTTTGGCGAAGCTAGCGGTTATGCCGCATACCCGAGTCCAAGGATCCGAAGCGACGCAAAGCCTGTGATGATCCGCCGGACGAGGTGGCCTTGTTACTTGTCATTGGAATCGCAAGCAAACCTGGGATCCCCTCGTTTGCCCGGTATTCTCAAACATAGGGGCTATCCCTAGTTTTAATATATGAATGAAACGATGTGGCGTAGCCACATCAGGCAGCGACATTTTTTTTTATTTTTTTGTCAATGAATACTATCCTATTGTTACTAAATAAGACATTGGGGAGTTTGGGTTGCTTAACTATCCTTCCGGCCATCATATCGTATAGTAGATACACTTAATATGTGTATCTACAAATGCGATATGATACCTGGTGCAGAAAGTGCACTAATTACCTGGCAATCTTCTTTCATTTGATTGTGTGCTCAGAAAATCATTTTCCGTACCCAAATACCACATGTGACGCCAGTGATAAATGGAGAAAACCACAAGGATGGTGGAAGAGCAATGGGTACAAGGCCAAGTGCTTCCCAGGTGGTACCAAAATGATAGGCAAAGGGGAAAGTAAGGGAATATGTTCGTGGTCTGGAAGGAGAGCATTTCGAATCTATTTTCTTTTTTTGTCTTCATTTATTTCTCTTGTTACAATATATGCAACTCGGTGCCATAGAACGTGACGGCCAAGGAAACGGAAAGCCAAGAGTCCAAACAGATCAGGAACTAGGAAGGAGGACTACGAACAAGGAAACAAACAACAGATGAGAAATCGTCTACTTATTTATTATAACTACGATACTAATCACAATTACTATCACAATTCTTATCTCGTTGCAGCAAACCAAGATCTCTACTATCTCTTCATCTTCTGCCTCCAACTATTTTCTATGTAATGTATCTGAAACTTGTGGGACTGGTTAACAGCCAGCGCCTGCTAGTGGAAGAAACTGATGTGCTATACGGTATAGCACATACGATCCATCCTCTTGTTGTGTTGATTCCTAAGTTAACAGCAAGCTTCCGTGCTGATCGGTCGATTTGTACTCAGACGTGTCTAAAATCGAAGTTTGCTCGCGAACAATATCATACGTTTTTTGCTTTTATCATCGGTGTCCGAAGCACTGTGCGATTGTCGCAGCGGTGCTATTCCACGATGCGAGAAAATACATTCCGCGTGGACTACTCGCAATTTCCGAAGCATCCCTCCCACGATGTGATTCTGAAACTCGTCGGGAAGGAACTCGGTCTCACTCGAGAAAACGTGCTCCAAATCCAGCCAAGCAGAAGGCTGGGATGTACCTTTGTAAAGGTCAACAACCTATCCCTAGCAGAGAGGATCGTAGAAGAACACGACAGTAAACACGAGTTCGTTCTCGAAGGAAAAGTGTACAAGTTACGGATAACGATGGAGGATGGCGGTGTGAAGGTGCAAATTTTCGACCTTCCCGAAGACATCACCAACGAACAAGTCTTTACTTTCCTCGCCGAATATGGTGAAGTGCTCAACGTTCGAGACCTCCTGTGGGATAATCGCTACGGTGCTTTTGAAGGCGTAAAGACCGGTGTTCGTGTCGCTCGGATGGTGGTGAAGAAGAACATCCCTTCTCTCGTCACTATTCAGGGAGAAGAAACTGCCGTTGCATACAAGGGACAGCGGCAAACATGTCTACACTGCCACGAATTCGCACACATCGGCATCCCTTGTGTGCAAAATAAAAAACTGCTCGTGCAGAAACTCTCAGCAGACCAATCGTATGCAAACGTGACGAAAATGTCCGTACAGCAGAAAAAACCGGTAAAGCCGAACAAGCCCATGCCGAAACCGGCCGATTTACCACAACCATCGGGGTCAAAGCCCTCGTCACAAGATTCGATGGCACTCGGTCAACATGCTCCAAAGCCCCGAGAAACCATCGAGACACGATCTGCAATGGCACAACAGAAAAGCACCATGGCTCCCCCCGCGGCACCAGGTTTCACTCCTCAAAAACCTTCAGTGGGCATAAGCCCGACTGGGTACGTTGTCACACAGCGCAAAGTTGATGGTAACGAGACGGACTGCTCGCAAGCATCTCAAAACTCGGCATCTAGCCGACGCTCACGAAGACTACCGCCGGGCAAGAAAATGCGGCATGGCGAAGAAGACTTTACCTCTACCACCGAACAAGCACGCGTCCAGATTTCGGATGAGGAAATGTAAAAATGGTGGACTACGTCAGCTGTAATATAGGAACCATAAACATCAACACGATCACCAACACAACAAAACTTAACGCTCTCCGTACATTCGTTCGCTCGACGGATCTCGACATCGTGTTTCTTCAAGAGGTTGAAAACGAACAACTCACTATTCCCGGCTACAACGTCGTCTGCAACGTTGACCATGCTAGGAGAGGAACAGCAATTTCTCTAAAAGAACACATTAAATTCTCGCACATAGAGAAGAGCCTGGATGGGAGACTGCTCGCCCTCCGTGTAAACAATATAACACTGTTATATACTTGTTTTAATCCACCTAGCGGTGCAATTGTGCCTTTCTCTATCATGAACACGAGAATGTTTGCGTTGTTTATATTCATTAAAAGCTTTCAAATGCATATATTACATTTTATTATTATACATGCCATGACATCTATATACAAGAAAAGAAATCATTATTTGAGTTCTAAAATTTTGTACAAGAAAAAACAGCCACGGTAATATTAAACTAAAAATTTGTTTTAATCCACCTAACGGTGCAATTGTGCTTTTCTCATTTCTTCAAACTATGGCCATTACCATTACCATTTCTTCAAACTATGACCATGACCGATTATGTTCAATATAATTGTGGAAATGTCTATTACATTCTTAACTATAGAACGTTGCACTTGCGTTTTCCACCCTAGAATGTTGCACTGGGGTATAAATGTACCCCACGCGTTTGATCGCATTTTTCGCAGGTAAAAATGCAAACAAAAGAAATGTATAATACATCACTTTCTTCGTTTTTAAATTTCGAAAACAGCTGTGTAAGTGAAAGTAAGGAATTTATTGAATCAATGATACATAAATTGGTTTGAACAAAATAAAAAGTGAAAAATTAAAGGGTAGTGTACAAAACGCGATCGCAGTCACATTGAACATGCAGCATTATTAATGAACACCTTGCACGAAGTTATTTCATCGCATCAATACCACGCATGACGTTGTTGCATTTTTTGAAACCACACCGACGATAAATGTTTATATGCTTTATTACATTATTTGATAAATAGTATTTATATTCTTAAAAAAATAAATCCCGTGGGAATCGGAATATATTGGCTCGAATCGTTTTGTCGAGAGGGCCGGGGGAGTTGAAGGGTATGGGGGAGGGGATCAAGAGTAGGAGAAACATCCAACCCCATATTATATCTTGCATTTGTGACTAAGGTAGTGAAAATTGGTTCAGTCATCACCGAAGAACTGATTCTGGTATATACTCGGAACCGTCGCGACGCGTCGATAGCGGACAATATATTTAAAAAATTCTTGATTAGCCACCAGGGACAAGGCTGGAAGAAGTCATTTCAAATCAGAGTTAAAAATAATCTAAGCTCTTTTTTGGCGGCTGAAAATGAACCTGACGCGACTCGCGGTGAATAGAAAAAATATTCATTCAATTATCCATCCTTATTCATTCAGTTGAATATCGTACAATATATTCATTTCACTAATTATCTAGGAAAATGTTTTCAAATGCCGGTAAAGCATATGAAACAACAATCATCATCGCTTACATTGTGCCAGGGCCTATTTTGATGCGTTTGATTCGTTGCTGAACGGTCGCTTCGTGTAATAATCGGAGACGAATGATAATCTGCATGGATGAATGGGCGGTTTGTTCGTTTGACGTTTTCAGCTACGTCACTGAATATTGATAATGAATGCGGCTGAATATAATCAATTTTCATTCAATGAATTTGAATATTTTTAACTCTGTTTCAAATGACATTTTTATGCGAAAGTTCGGGAAAAACCAACGCGACCGCCACGCTGCAACTGTACCTAAAGCTGTTATGCATGTAAACGGACGAGAGAAAAGCAAAAACGTTCGTGCTGCTGAGCGTGCCTGTTACATGTTCGTGAAAGTTCGGTTATTCGGCTTGCTGCCGTAGTTGGGTTTCGTTCGCTAGCTGTTGCGAATGTATGTGAATGGCCTGTGTGTTTAACTTTCATCATCCGTTCCGTTGGAACTGTTGCAAATAAATTTCATAGCAGCGGTTCAAAATGAATGTAGTGAACGACATTCATGGCTTATATTCGCAAGATTGGAATGTGCAGCATTTCTTTTTTCGCTTGCTATAGGAAAGGATTGCAAGCCAAATATTAGCGGTCACATAGTAACGTTGAAAGGAAAGTTGTTGGCCATTGAAAATCTATAGTTTTTTATATTTACAATGCGCTGATGCGTCAAAATGGAAATATTTCCAACTTTTTAGTAATGAGTTTTGTATTGAAGGGGAAATTGTTAGCCGTTGAAAATCAATAGTTTGGTACATTTACAATGCGCAGGGAGGGGGGGTGTTGTCCGCTGATGCCTCAAAATGGAAATGTTTTCAACTTTTTGGTAATGAGTTTTAGATTGAAGGGGAAATTGTTGGCCGTTGAAAATCAATAGTTTTGTACACTTACAATACGCAGGGGGGTCAGCCGATGCGTTAAAATGGAAATGTTTTCAGCTTTTTGGTAATGAGTTTTATATTGAAGGAGAAGTTGTTGACCGTTGAATAGTTTTGACATTTACAATGCGCAGGGGGTCCGCTGATGCGTGAAAATGTAAATGTTTTCAACTTTTTAGTAATGAGTTTTATATTGAAGGAGAATTCGTTGGCCGTTGAAAATCAATAGTTTTGTACATTTACAATGCGCAGGGGGTCCGCCGATGCGTGAAAATGGAAATGTTTTCAGCTTTTTAGTAATGAGTTTTATATTGAAGGAGAAGTTGTTGGCCATTCAAAATCAGTAGTTTTGGACATTTACAATACACAGGGGATCCGCCGATGCGCCAAAATTGATTGTTTTCAACCATTTGGTAATGTGTTTTATATTGAAGAAGAAGTTGTTGGCCGTTGAAAATCAATAGTTTTGTACATTTACAATGCGCAGGGGGGTCCGTCAATGCGTCAAAATGGAAATATTTTCAAGTTTTAAGTAATGAGTTTTATATTGAATGGGAAATTGTTGACCGTTGAAAATCAATAGTTTTGACATTTACAATGCGCATGGGGTCCACCGATGCGTGAAAATGGAAATGTTTTCATCTTTTTAGTAATGAGTTTTATACTGAAGGGGAAATTGTTGACCGTTGAAAATCAATAGTTTTGACATTTACAATGCGCATGGGGTCCGCTGATGCGTCAAAATGGAAATGTTTTCAACTTTTTTGTAATGAGTTTTAGATTGAAGGGGAAATTGTTGACCGTTGAAAATCAATAGTTTTGACATTTACAATGCGCAGGGGGATCAGCCGATGCGTGAAAATGGAAATGTTTTCAACTTTTTAGCAATGAGTTTTATATTGACGGGGATTTCGTTGGCCGTTGAAAATGAATAGAAGTTGTTGGCCGTTAAAAATCAATAGTTTTGGATATTTACAATGCACACGGGCTACCGCCAATGTGACATAATGGGAACTTTTTTATGCGATAGTAGCATAATCCGGTTACAAAATTTTCGTTATTTTTCTTCTTTAATCAGGAAAATAAATTGTTTCATTAATAATTTTGTGGCACACAAGAAACAATTAAACGAACAAAAATATTCTTTTTTCATAATCCACCATTACATTTTGGCATATTTCCATAGTGGGAATCTCAAAAGGAAATGTTTTCGATCATTTTACCGCTACATTGCAGTATTTTAGTCGCATAATAGCGAAAACTCAGTTTGTTTACATTAGCTATTTAGGCCAGTGTTGCCACAATTAAATCTGTACCGGGAGTTGAAAAATCTTTTCTTTCTGTACTCTTCTATCGAAAAAAGGACCGGATTCTGTACCCAAACAATAACAAGGTTGTTAAAATTTTCCATTCGGGGAAATCAAACCAGACATTCTGACTCGGTTGTTTTATTTGAGCTGGAATTCCGCAATAACCTAGTAAACTAAAAGGCGGCGCCGTAACTTGCCGTTCACTGTAAAAGTAGTATGGGAAAGCAGTTAGAATTCCGGATGAGTATGACTGGGTAATGTCAATATCAGCTCCAGCTCAAACTCTCACTGCCAGTGTTGCCACAATTAAATCTGTACCGGGAGTTGAAAAATCTTTCCTATCTGTACTCTGCTATAGAAAAATCTGTACCGGATTCTGTACCGAAACAATAACAAGATTGTTTAGAAAAAATCATTTTTCTTATACATATTTTTCATTTGGGGAAATCAAACCAGAAATTTTGACTCTTCTCTTTCACAATAAACCTCTTCACTCCTATGTGTTTTGCTCCCATGTGTGCATTCTACTCCATGGCCGCACACCTCAAAGAGTAGAAATAAAGAGGCTCTTTAGTGTGCATCATGGTCCCATGCGCATGGAAGCAGAGAAGACAACCAAAAACATTTTAAAAACGTTCTTCCGATCAATGTTTATCTGAATCTGAATAGTTTGATTCCCCTTCCTCCCTGTTTGCCAGTGAGGGGAGGCACAAAAAAGTGGATCTTCAAGGTGACTCAATGTGCGAAATTTTGCATCTCTTGGTGCACAGCTCTTTCTCTTTTTCGTTTTCAAGTTTCTCTTTGGGCGGGTGATCTCCACATCGCAGTGTTCTTGTGCCGCTCTTTTTTGTGTTTCGCTCTTTGTGCACATTATGGGATGCATCGCAAGGTTAAATTATTTTACTCTTCTGTCATCTAAAAAAATCTGTGCCAATCTGTACTTTTTTACAAAAATCTGTAATCTGTACCGTACAGAATCTGTACCAAAAACGCTTCAAAAATCTGTACCTTTCTAGATAAATCTGTACTTGTGGCATCACTGCTCACTGTCACTTTGTTTGCCAACCAAACCCAGTAAAGTTCAGCCGAAAATGAACTGGAATTCTGGCTGGTTCCAGTTCGTATTCCGGCTCCAGTGACACAACCGATTCTAACTAGAATCGGTTGTGTCACTGGAGCCGGAATACGAGCTGAAACCATCCAGAATTCTGGTTCATTTCCGGCTGAGCTTAACTGGGAAGGTGGCCAACAGAGTGGCGGCGAGAAGCTGAGATGGGGTTGGAAATATCAACAAGATGCGAGAAACCGGCTTGCAGCAATTCAAATGGAGTACGTCAGAGTAAACGTATGCACTCCGAGAAGATTCGCTCAGCTTTTATTAGACATCATCCCTTTGATTTGCTGGAAGCATGTTTCTCGCATATTGCATTATAATGTCAGCTTCAGTTCAAGCTCAATCAGTACCAGCTCCACTTCAGATGCTTGCCATCACTGCTGCCTAACTCAACTTTTACTGGGATGCATCGCAGGGTTAAATTATTTTACCTTGCTGTCATGTAAAAAATCTGTACCAATCTGTAATTTTTAAAAAAATCTGTAATCTGCACCCTAATTAAAAATTATACACAAACTTTAACCCATATAGTCCAACGATTCCACATATTGTATGGATGATACCCTGAACAGGTCGTTAGGCTCTTGGATCATTATATGTTTATTACCATACAGAATCTGTGCCAAAAATGCTTCAGAAATCTGTACCTTTCTAGATAAATCTGTACTTGCGGCATCACTGATTTAGGCCCTCATGAAAGATCTATGTTGAAATGAGAATAGCGTATCAAAAGAAAAATGACAAAAGGAAGAAAAAAATGAAACTGATAGCAGTTTGATGGGCTCTAGCAAATAAACCAAGTTGATTTTGAGTAAATCCTTTCTTGAGCATATTTTTGTTATTTTAGAGATCCGAAAAGAGTTAAGCGGCTGTATCTAGGGACAAAAGAAGAATATTTTAAGAGCATCGGTTGATTAAAAAGAAAGAAAATTATATTTCCCGATTTTGTCAATGTCCCTGTTTTATCAGCCTAAAATTCACTAATGGGCTGATAAAAACGGGTCTTCACTGTATTACCATTATAAATCACAAAATGGTGGAAACTCGTCAACCGTTATACCGAAATGAAAAAAAACTGGAGAAAGTAGCTACTTGAACAAATTACATTACTGTAATTAAAATTAATCGATAAAAGTCATATTGCGGAAATTGTTCGAAAAAATACATCACAGATCGTACAATAAGCATAACATATTTCACGATGCAGGGAAAAACATATTTCTGCCAAACCTTCTGCAAATAACCTTTTCATCCGTTTTCTTCGCGTAATTGCAATTTGCAAGTCAGTAAACAGTGTAGGTGGCAAAGCTTGTTGTTGCGCATAATTTAACTATAATTACTTAACTATTGATTTTCAATGGCCAACAATTTCCCCTTCAATATAAAGCTCATTACTAAAAAGTTGAAAACATCTCCATTTTGACGCATCGGAACCCCCATGCGCATTGTAAATAAAGAAAACTATTTTTTTTCTACGGCCAACAATTCCCCCTTCAATATAAAACTAATTACTAAAAAGTTGAAAATATTTCCATTTTGACGCATCGGCGGACCCACCTGCGCATTATAAATGTCAAAACTAATATGGGACGATGGCTACACTCAATTACCCCTAAAGTATCAACGAAGGCATGGTTCAAAGGATTGGATGTAAGTCGGGACTTCATCCGTGTGATGTCAAGACTCATGTCCAATCATTATACTTTAGATGCGCATCTCCGTCGTATTGGGCTCGCTGAGGGTAATCATTGTGCTTGTGGAGAAGGTTACCATGACATTGAGCATGTTGTTTGGTCCTGCACTGAATATCGTGAAGCCAGATCACAATTAGTAGATTCTTTACAAGTCCGAGGAAGACCAATCCATGTTCCTGTTAGAGACATCCTGGCGTATCGCGATCCTCTATACATGGAACTTATCTATCATTTTCTAAAAACAGCGTCTGTCAAAATTTAATTAAATTCATCTCCTCATACTCTCATCCAAGGCTAATCATTCACCAATTAAAGTGTCCTAGAATATTTAGTTTTTAAATTTAGACAATAACAGAAAAAAAAGTAAATAAATACACCCGAAAATACTAGATCAGTATGAAATACAACAATGTAAGGAAAAAAGCAAACAATAAAGTGATTTCAGTGTTAGTTTTAGACAAAGTACTAGTATAGTTAAAATTAGTCTTAAAGATTTTTGTAACGTGCTATGTAAAAAAAGAAACTGGCGTAAAAAGCTATTGCAAATGCCGTGTCAAATAAACGTATGAAAAAAAAAAAAAAATGTCAAAACTATTAATTTTCAGCGGCTGACAATTTCCCCTTCAATATTCTGGTGGCAGTTGAAAATCGAACTTCGAACTTACGCCTTTTGTTTTTTTGTGTACATGTTAGAGAATCAACTTGCCCATCATCTATACCAGATGCGCTTTAGTTGGGCAAGAGCTAAACAGGAGAAAAATCGAAAGGCGCCAGTTCACTATTTCGATTTTCAACTGCAACCAGAATATAAAACTCATTACAAAAAGGTGGAAAAAATTCCATTTTGACACATCGGCGGACCCCCTGCGCATTGTAAATGTACAAAACTGTTGATTTTCAACGGCCAACAATTTCCCCTTCAATATAAAACTCATTATCAAAAAGTTGAAAATGTTTCCTTTTTGACGCATCGGCGGACTCCCCTGCGCATTGTAAATGTCAAAACTTTTAACCCTTATTGTTTTTGAATGGCCAACAACTTCTCCTTCAATATAAAACTTATTACCACAAGGTTGAAAAAATCAATTTTGGCGAATCGGCGGACCCCCTGTGTATTGTAAATGTCCAAAACTATTGATTTTGAATAGCCAATAACTTCTTCAATATAAAACTCATTACCAACAAGTTGAAAAAAACCATTATGGCTCATCGGCGATCCCCCTGCTCGTTGTAAATGTACGAAACTATTGATATTCAACGGCCAACAATTTCCCCTTCAATATTCTGGTTGCAGTTGAAAATCGAACTTCGAATTTGCGCCTTTTGTTTTTTGTGTACATGTTAGAGAATCAACTTGCCCATCATCTATACTTTAGTTGGGCAAGAGCTAAACAGGAGAAAAATCAAAAGGCGCCAGTTCACTATTTCGATTTTCAACTGCAACCAGAATATAAAACTCATTACAAAAAGGTAGTAATAATTCCATTTTAACACATCGGCGGACCCCCTGCGCATTGTAAATGTACAAAGCTATTTTCAACGGCAAACAATTTCCACTTCAATATAAGTCATTACTAAAAAGTTGAAAATATTTCCATTTTGACGCATCAGCGCATTGTAAATATACAAAACTATTGATTTTCAATGGCCACCAATTTCCCTTCAACACTGCCAGGTGACCGCTAATATTTGCTTGCAGTTCTTTCCTATAGCAAGCGAAAAAAGGACTGCCGCACATTCCAATCTTGCAAATATAAGCCATGAATGTCGTTCACTACATTCATTTTGAACCGCTGCTATGACATTTATTTGCAACAGTTCCAACACAACGGATGATGAAAGTTAAACACACGGGCCATTCACATACATTCGCAACTGCTAGCGAACGAAACCCAACTACGGCAGCAAGCCAAATAACTGAACTTTCACGCACACGTAATAGGCACGCTCAGCAGCACGAACGTTTTTGCTTTTCTCTCGTCCGTTTACATGCATAACAGCTTTAGGTAAACTTGGAGCGTGCCGGTCGTGTTGGTTTTTTCCCGAATATTCGCATTCAAATGAAATTCGAAATGACTTCTTCCACCCTTGGTGGCGGGAAACAAAACTGCTGTATGGCGGCATTCACGCACACCAAAGAGATTACATTCATTGAACGACATTCATACGTAACGTACACCAACCATGAAGTTCGTCTATAACTTTCCTGCTCGGGCAGCAGCGTGAAAGTTTGTAAGCTTATGACGTTCATAAAAAAAATGTCATGTTTCCAGCCCTGGCCTGTACACAAAGAAAAAATCTATTGTATTGGTGTCGTCGGGTAATTCTAATCGTCGAGAGGGGAAGCGTCACAGGTAGACCCATTTGCACTATTTGTCTACCGCAGAAGCGGTACGACGAATAAGGAAAACAAGTGGCACCGAAAAGTGCCGCATCGACAGTGGGGTTTTCGCAGCAAGCCACAGGTAGTTACATTTGTTTACCGCCGTGGTGGAAACGGAGAGAGCGCGCTTGTGGTGGTGATACCGACGAGCAGCTTAACCGGAGAGAGTTTTGAAGTGTTGCAGGTAGGCCTATTTCTCTACTGAAGGAGCAACGCGACGAAGGACAGCAAGTGTCACATTGTCAAACAACGGGCACCGAGTTTACAACGTGGCACACGAGGTGTGTTCTACCGGTGTGTTCGTCACCTCAGAGAGCAGATAACAGGTATATTTTTCATTCCTTTTTGTAATAGTTTTTCTTGCTAGGTATAATGGAAGAACGAGTAACAGACCCTCCTCCTAAGCCTTCTGCTGAAAATGTAAACCCGATTAGAATTAAAATTTACCCAGAGTCGTCAGCGGGACCATTGGATTGTATTTAAAGTAAAGGCGCTAAATATCATCCAAATTTCGAAATATTTGACTTCGCGATTCTCGGATGTAAAAGAGATCGTCAAAGTTAATAAAGATAAAATACGCCTTGTCGTTGGTAGTCTCAAACCAGCCAATGCAATTGCTTCTTGCGAGCTTTTTACGCGTGAATATAGAGCGTATATTCCTTCAAAGGAAATTGAAATTGATGGGGTCATCACTGAATCGAGTTTGACTGTTGATGACTTAATTAAACATGGGGTTGGTCGTTTCAAAGACACCATACTTAAAGACGTAAAGATACTTGAATGCAAGCAATTGCATTCAGTATCACACGAAGGAGATAAAAAAGTTTATCGACTGTCTAACTCGTTTCGAGTGACTTTCGCTGGGTCTGCGCTGCCCAACTATGTCATTATCGATAAGATTCCTCCCTGTTCGCCTTTTTATCCCTCGTGTAATGAATTGCCTTAATTGTAAACAGCTTGGCCACACAGCCACTTACTGTTCCAATAAGGCACGGTGTGGCAAATGTGGGGGTTCTCATCAAGAGGATACAAGCAATAAAAATTCAGAAAAATGTTTAATGTGCGGAGAAAACTCGCATGAGCTCCTTGCATGCCCCATTTATAAATTGCGCTAGGATAAAATTAAACGATCCTTGAAGGAGAGTTCTAAGCGCTCCTATGCAGAAATGTTGGAAAATGCTACCCCTAAACCCATCTTCCTAGAAAACACTTACACATCTCTATTTTCGGAACAGTTTGACTCTAACGGAGCGTGCGAAGGTACATCATTTGTTTTACCCAGAAGTTCCAGAAAAAGAAAACAGTCTTCTTTTCCCAAACTGCCAAGAAAGGGCCTTTAAATTTCTCCACCAATAGATAAACTACGCCCAAAACCGAAAAATTCCGATTCAAAACCGAAGCCAATTCCGCCCGGTTTTGGGAATGTACAATCCAAACAGAACACCATTACTGGAAATAATAAAATTTCGACTTCCTCTGAGCCTCAGCCGGGGGTAGGATTATTGAAATTTTCTGAAATTGTTGATTGGATTTTTAAAGCATTCAATATTTCTGAACCACTAAAGAGTATACTTTCAGCTTTCCTCCCAACAATTAGAACATTTTTAGAGCAGCTGATTGCTCAATGGCCCATCCTTGCAGCAATTATATCTTTCGATGGATAATTCAACTCCTAAGGTGAAAGACTCTATTACTGTTTTACAGTGGAATTGCAGAAGTATCACACCAAAAATTGATTCCTTAAAAATTTTACTGCATAATTTAAAATGCGATGCTTTTGCTCTATGTGAAACATGGCTTACCTCAAACATTAATTTCAACTTAAATGATTTCAACATTATTCGCCTAGACCGAGACACCCCGTATGGAGGAGTGCTCCTAGGAATTAAAAAGTGCTATTCTTTCTATAGAATTACCATCCCCATGATTGCTGGCATTGAGGCTGTAGCAGTCCAAACGAATATTAAAGGCAAAGACATGTCTATCGCTTCTATATATAGGGTGATGAGCCTATTTTCACCATACTAAGCAAGGTGCCTCACTAATTCGGTAATTTATTGCCTTACAATCAATAGAATGCGTGAAAATTGACATCAACCGCTTTGCTTCGTTGTTAAGAACCAATATAATAACACAAATGCGTTGAAAACAGTAAAATTCTCGTGTTTGAGCACAATGAAAACTCGAATCGAGTGCCCCTATTGTTGCGCTACCATTTGACTCAATGCGTTGAACAAAGATGGCAGACACTGCTCTAACCAACGGCTTCAAATGGGTAGGGTGATAATAGAAACATGGCGCAAATAGGGTCATCACTCTATACCTCCCAAAGTTCAAATTGGACATCAAATTTTTGAGGTAGTGGAATCCATGGCTGCTCCGCGTCTGATACTGGGAGACTTCAACTCGCACGGAGTATTGTGGGGTTCCCTCTACAATGATAATCGATCCTCTTTGATATACAATGTTTGTGACGAATTTAATATGACAGTTTTAAATACTGGCGAAACAACACGCATCCCCAGACCTCCTGCACGTCCAAGTGCATTAGATCTATCTCTGTGCTCGACATCACTTCGGTTAGATTGCACGTGGAAGGTTGTACCTGATCCTCACGGTAGCGATTATTTGCCAATCGTTGTTTCAATTAACAGTGAATTAGGCCTTACGAATTAAATCAATGTTTCTTATGACTTAACACGAAATATTGAATATATGAAGCTAAACAAGTTGCCTACAAAGAAATTATGAAACAGAAAGGTGGTATACGTAAGAACTTTGAAAATTATTTTATTTTGCAAAACAAACTTGACAGTATACGTCGTGCCAAAAAGTCTAGTTATTGGAGACGCTTCGTTGATGGCTTGTCAAGAGAAACATCAATGAGTACTCTTTGGAACACATCCAGAAGAATGAGGAATCGAAACGTGACTAATGAAAGCGAAGATTTTTCGAATCGTTGGATTTTTTTTTGTCCAGATTCTGCTCCTGCGTAGAAAATCATTCGCGATGCTCCCACAAGTAACGATTTCATAGATTCACCTTTGACAATGATGGAATTTTCAATTGCACTCTTCTCATGCAACAATAATGCTCCGGGACTAGACAGAATTAAATTCAACTTGATGAAGAATCTGCCTGACCCAGCAAAAAGACGCTTGTTGAATTTATTCAACAAGTTTCTTGAGCAGAACATTGTCCCGCGTGACTGGAGACAAGTGAGAGTTATCGCCATTCCAAAACCGGGAAAACCAGACTCCGATCGTAACTCGTATCGACCGATTGCAATGCTATCCTGCATCAGGAAATTTTTGAGAAAAAATATCCTTCGACGTCTCGACTATTGGGTTGAGGCGAACGGCTTGCTCTCAGATACCCAGTTTGGTTTTCGGAGAGGAAAGGGAACGAATGAATGCCTGGCGCTACTTTCGTCAGAAATCCAACTCGCTTACGCAAAAAAAGAACAAATGGCATCTGTGTTCTTAAACATAAAAGGAGCATTCAACTCAGTCTCCATTGATGTTCTCTCGGAGAAACTACATCAATGTTGTCTTTCACCGATATTAAATAATTATGTATACAATTTATTGTAAGAAAAGCACATGCATTTTTCATACGGCGATTTGGCGACACTCAGAATAAGTTACATAGGCCTCCCACAAGGCTCTTGTCCAAGCCCCCTTCTCTATAATTTCTACGTGAATGACATTGATAATTGTATTGTCAGCCCATGCACTCTAAGACAACTTGCAGATGATGGTGTGATTTCTGCCACAGGACTAAAAGCTATAAATTTACAACCATTGCAAGATAGCTTGGATAATTTATCAATTTGGGCTTTAAAGCTGGGCATCGATTTCTCTACGGAGAAAACAGAGTTGATCGTTTTCTCAAGGAAGCGTGATCCAGCTCAGCTTCAGCTTCAGTTGATTGGTAGAACGATAGCCCAAGTCCTGACTTTTAAATACCTTGGAGTTTGGTTCGATTCTAAAGGCACATGGGGAGGCCACATTAGGTATTTAATAACGAAATGGCAACAAAGGATAAATTTTCTGCGAACAATAACTGAATCATGGTGGGGTTCTCATCCAAGTGACATGATAAGATTGTATCAAACAACAATACTTTCAGTAATGGAATATGGGTGCATCTGTTTCCGTTCAGCTGCGAACACTCACATTATTAAACTGGAACGGATACAGTATCGTTGTTTACGAATCGCCTTAGGTTGCATGCAGTCGACCCATACGATGAGTCTTGTAGTACTAGCGGGAGTTCTTCCTTTAAAAGACCGATTCTGGGATCTCTCCTCTCGTTTACTTATTCGATGTGAGGTTATGAACCCACTGGTAATTGAAAATTTTGAAAGACTTGTCGAGCTTCAACCCCAAACCAGATTCATGACAGTGTATTTCAATCACATGTCACAAGAAATAACGTCTGCTAGGTATGTTCCCACATACGTCAATATACTAGATACTCCTGAATCCACTTTATTCTTCGACACGTCCATGCAAGCAGAGATTCGTGGAATTCCGGATCATCTACGCTCGCGGGAGATCCCTAAAATAAAAAAAAATGTTTTACACTGAATGGTCACGAATCAGTGAGGCCACTGGTTTCGGTATTTTCAACAATAATTTTTCAATTTCTCTCAAACTTGCAGAACCCGCCTCTGTTTATATAGCGGAACTAGCAGCTGTTCACTATAGTTTGCAAATAATTAATACTTTACCCCCGAACCATTACTTTATCCTCACTGATAGTTTCAGCACAATTGCAGCTCTACGCTCAAAGAGGATTGCTAATCACGATCCATTCTTTTTGGGGAAGATACGAGAATCTCTGAGTAACTGATACTTTAGCCAAGATTGGTGCATTAGATGGTGAAATATATGAAAGACCCATCGCTTACAATGAATTTTATAGCGCTTCTCGACAGAGGACGCTTGCTAGTTGGCAAACATCTTGGGACAATGGAGATCTGGGACGATGGCTACACTCAATTATCCCTAAAGTATCAACGAAGGCATGGTTCAAAGAATTGAATGTAAGTCGGGACTTCATCCGTGTGATGTCTAGGCTCATATCCAATCATTATACTTTAGATGCGAATCTCCGTCGTATTGGGCTCGCTGAGGGTAATCATTGTGCTTGCGGAGAGGGTTACCACGACATTGAGCATGTTTTTTTTTTTTTTTTTCATACGTTTATTTGACACGGCATTTGCAATAGCTTTTTACGCCAGTTTCTTTTTTTACATAGCACGTTACAAAAATCCTTAAGACTAATTTTAACTATACTAGTACTTTGTCTAAAACTAACACTGAAATCACTTTATTGTTTGCTTTTTTCCTTACATTGTTGTATTTCATACTGATCTAGTATTTTCGGGTGTATTTATTTACTTTTTTTCTGTTATTGTCTAAATTTAAAAACTAAATATTCTAGGACACTTTAATTGGAGAATGATTAGCCTTGGATGAGAGTATGAGGAGATGAATTTAATTAAATTTTGACAGACGCTGTTTTTAGAAAATGATAGATAAGTTCCATGTATAGAAGATCGCGATACGCCAGGATGTCTCTAACAGGAACATGGATTGGTCTTCCTCGGACTTGTAAAGAATCTACTAATTGTGATCTGGCTTCACGATATTCAGTGCAGGACCAAACAACATGCTCAATGTCATGGTAACCTTCTCCACAAGCACAATGATTACCCTCAGCGAGCCCAATACGACGGAGATGCGCATCTAAAGTATAATGATTGGACATGAGCCTAGACATCACACGGATGAAGTCCCGACTTACATTCAATCCTTTGAACCATGCCTTCGTTGATACTTTAGGGGTAATTGAGTGTAGCCATCGTCCCATATCTCCATTGTCCCAAGATGTTTGCCAACTAGCAAGTGTCCTCTGTCGAGAAGCGCTATAAAATTCATTGTAAGCGATGGGTCTTTCATATATTTCACCATCTAGTGCACCAATCTTGGCTAAATTATCAGCTTTCTCATTGCCCGCAATAGAGCAATGGGCGGGGAGCCACACTAGGGTAAATTTATAACATTTTCTTGTCAGGTTACTCAGAGATTCTCGTATCTTCCCCAAAAAGAATGGATCGTGATTATCAATCCTCTTTGAGCGTAGAGCTGCAATTGTGCTGAAACTATCAGTGAGGATAAAGTAATGGTTCGGGGGTAAAGTATTAATTATTTGCAAACTATAGTGAACAGCTGCTAGTTCCGCTATATAAACAGAGGCGGGTTCTGCAAGTTTGAGAGAAATTGAAAAATTATTGTTGAAAATACCGAAACCAGTGGCCTCACTGATTCGTGACCCATCAGTGTAAAACATTTTAAGGCAGTCTATGTGTTGATATTTACTTGTGAATATTTTAGGGATCTCCCGCGAGCGTAGATGATCCGGAATTCCACGAATCTCTGCTTGCATGGACGTGTCGAAGAATAAAGTGGATTCAGGAATATCTAGTATATTGACGTATGTGGGAACATACTTAGCAGGCGTTATTTCTTGTGACATGTGATTGAAATACACTGTCATGAATCTGGTTTGGGGTTGAAGCTCGACAAGTCTTTCAAAATTTTCAATTACCAGTGGGTTCATAACCTCACATCGAATAAGTAAACGAGAAGAGAGATCCCAGAATCGGTCTTTTAAAGGAAGAACTCCCGCTAGTACTTCAAGACTCATCGTATGGGTCGACTGCATGCAACCTAAGGCAATTCGTAAACAGCGATACTGTATCCGTTCCAGTTTAATAATGTGAGTGTTCGCAGCTGAACGGAAACAGATGCACCCATATTCCATTACTGAAAGTATTGTTGTTTGATACAATCTTATCATGTCACTTGGATGAGAACCCCACCATGATCCAGTTATTGTTCGCAGAAAATTTATCCTTTGTTGGCATTTCGTTATTAGATACCTAATGTGGCCTCCCCATGTGCCTTTAGAATCGAACCAAATTCCAAGGTATTTAAAAGTCAGGACTTGGGCTATCGTTCTACCAACCAACTGAAGCTGAAGCTGAGCTGGATCACGCTTCCTTGAAAAAACAACCAACTCTGTTTTCTCCGTAGAGAAATCGATGCCTAACTTCAAAGCCCAACTTGATAAATTATCCAAACTATCTTGCAGTGGTTGTTGTAAATTTAAGGCTTTTGGTCCTGTAACAGAAACCACGCCATCATCTGCAAGTTGCCTTAGAGTGCATGGGCTGACAATACAATTATCAATATCATTCACGTAAAAATTGTAGAGAAGGGGGCTTAAACAAGAACCTTGTGGGAGGCCCATGTAACTTATTCTGAATGTTGCCAAATCGCCATATGAAAAATGCATGTGCTTTTCTGACAATAAGTTGTATAAATAATTATTTAATATTGGTGAAAGACCACATTGATGTAGTTTCTCTGAGAGAACATCAATGGAAACAGAGTCGAATGCTCCTTTTATGTCTAAGAACACAGACGCCATTTGTTCTTTTTTTGCGTAAGCTAGTTGGATTTCTGACGAAAGTAGCGCCAGACAATCATTCGTTCCCTTTCCCCTCCGAAAACCAAACTGGGTATCTGATAGCAAGCCGTTCGCCTCAACCCAATTGTCGAGACGTCGTAGGATAATTTTTTCCAACAATTTCCTGATGCAGGATAACATTACAATCGGTCGATACGAGTTATGATCGGAGGCTGGTTTTCCCGGTTTTGGAATAGCGATAACTCTCACTTGTCTCCAGTCGTGCGGGACAATGTTCTGCTCAAGAAGCTTATTGAATAAATTCAACAAGCGTCTTTTTGCTAGGTCAGGCAGATTCTTCACCAAGTTGAATTTAATTCTGTCTAGTCCCGGAGCATTATTGTTGCATGAGAGGAGTGCAATTGAGAATTCCATCATTGTCAAAGGCGAATCTATGAAATCGTTACTTGTGGGAGCATCGCGAGTGATTTTCTGCGCAGGAGCAGAATCGGGACAAATTTTCTTGGCGAAATTAAATATCCAACGATTCGAAAAATCTTCGCTTTCATTAGTCACGTTTCGATTCCTCATTCTTCTGGCTGTGTTCCAAAGAGTACTCATTGATGTTTCTCTTGACAAGCCATTAACGAAGTGTCTCCAATAACTAGATTTTTTGGCACGACGTATACTGTCAAATTTGTTTTGCAAAATGAAATAATTTTCAAAGTTCTCACGTATACCCCCTTTCTGTTTCATAATTTCTTTGTAGGCAACTTGTTTAGCTTCATATGCATCAGAGCACTCTTTGTCCCACCAAGGATTAGGGGGCCGTCTATTTATTGTCATTCCAGGATTGCATTTCGTTTGGGCTTGTTCTGCTGCTTCAATAATTAAACCCGCCAGGAATTCATATTCTTCGGTAGGGGGTAGCTCTTCTGTCGAAGCAAGAGAAGTGGAAATTAATGTTTCGTATGTTTTCCAATCAATATTTCGTGTTAAGTCATAAGGAACATTGATTGAATTCGTAAGGCCTAATTCACTGTTAATTGAAACAACGATTGGCAAATGATCGCTACCGTGAGGATCAGGTACAACCTTCCACGTGCAATCTAACCGAAGTGATGTCGAGCACAGAGATAGATCTAATGCACTTGGACGTGCAGGAGGTCTGGGGATGCGTGTTGTTTCGCCAGTATTTAAAACTGTCATATTAAATTCGTCACAAACATTGTAAATCAAAGAGGATCGATTATCATTGTAGAGGGAACCCCACAATACTCCGTGCGAGTTGAAGTCTCCCAGTATCAGACGCGGAGCAGCCATGGATTCCACTACCTCAAAAATTTGACGTTGTCCAATTTGAACTTTGGGAGGTATATATATAGAAGCGATAGACATGTCTTTGCCTTTAATGTTCGTTTGGACAGCAACAGCCTCAATGCCCGCAAACAAGGGGATGTTAATTCTATAGAAAGAATAGCACTTTTTAATTCCTAGAAGCACTCCTCCATACGGGGTGTCTCGGTCTAGGCGAATAATGTTGAAATCATTTAAGTTGAAATTAATGTTTGAGGTAAGCCATGTTTCACATAGAGCAAAAGCATCGCATTTTAAATTATGCAGTAAAATTTTTAAGGAATCAATTTTAGGTATGATACTTCTGCAATTCCACTGTAAAACAGTGATGGAATCTTTCATTGGAGGAGGTGAATTACCCATTGAAAGATACAATCGCTGCAAGGATGGGCCATTGAGCAATCAGCTGCTCTAAAAATGTTCTAATTGTTGGGAGGAAAGCTGAAAGTATACTCTTTAGTGGTTCAGAAATATTGAATGCTTTAAAAATCCAATCAACAATTTCAGAAAATTTCAATAATCCTACCCCCGGCTGAGGCTCAGAGGTAGTCGAAATTTTATTATTTCCAGTAATGGTGTTCTGTTTGGATTGTACGTTCCCAAAACCGGGCGGAATTGATTTCGGTTTTGAATCGGAATTTTTCGGTTTTGGGCGCAGTTTATCTATTGGTGGAGAAATTTTAAGGCCCTTTCTTGGCAGCTTGGGAAAAGAAGACTGTTTTCTTTTTCTGGAATTTCCGGGTAAAACAAATGATGTACCTTCGCACGCTCCGTCAGAGTCAGACTGTTCCGAAAATAGAGATGCGTAAGTGTTTTCTAAGAAGATGGGTTTAGGGGTAGCATTTTTCAACATTTCTGCATAGGAGCGCTTAGACCTCTCCTTCAAGGATCGTTTAATTTTATCCTCACGCAATTTATAAATGGGGCATGCAGAGAGCTCATGTGAGTTTTCTCCGCACATTAAACATTTTTCTGAATTTTCATTGCATGTATCCTCTTGATGAGAACCCCCACATTTGCCACACCGTGCCTTATTGGAACAGTAAGTGGCTGTGTGGCCAAGCTGTTTGCAATTAAGGCAATTCATTACACGAGGGATAAAAAGGCGAACAGGGAGACGAATCTTATCGATAATGACATAGTTGGGCAGCGCAGACCCAGCGAAAGTCACTCGAAATGAGTCAGACAGTCGATAAACTTTTTTATCTCCTTCGTGTGATACTGAATGCAATTGCTTGCATTCAAGTATTTTTACGTCTTTAAGTATGGTGTCTTTGAAACGACCAACCCCATGCTTAACTAAGTCATCAACAGTCAAACTCGATTCTGTGATGACCCCATCAATTTCAATTTCCTTTGAAGGAATATACGCTCTATACTCACGCGTAAAAAGCTCGCAAGAAGCAATTGCATTGGCTTGTTTGAGACTACCAACGACAATGCGTATTTTATCTTTATTGACTTTGACGATCTCTTTTACATCCGAGAATCGCGAAGTCAAATCTTTAGAAATTTGAATAATATTTAGCGCCTTTACTTTACGCCTAATAAATACAATCCATGGTCCCGTAGACGACTCTGGGTAAATTTTAATTCTAGTCGGATTTACATTTTCAGCATAAGGCTTAGGGGGAGGGTCTGGTACTCGTTCTCCCATCTCTTCATCCATTTTACCTAGCAAGAAAAACTATCACAAAAAGGAATGAAAAATATACCTGTTATACCTGTAGAACACACCTCATGTGTTACGTTGTAAACTCGGTGCCCGTTGTTTGACAATGTGACACTTGCTGTCCTTCTTCGTCGCGTTGCTTCTTCAGTAGAGAAATAGTCCTACCTGCAACACTTCAAAACTCTCTCCGATTAAGCTGCTCGTCGGTATCACCACCACAAGCGCGCTCTCTCCGTTTCCACCACCTCGGTAGACAAATGTGGCTACCTGTGGCTTGCTGCGAAAATCCCACTGTCGATGCGGCACTTTTCGGTGCCACTTGTTTTCCTTATTCGTCGTACCACTTCTGCGGTAGACAAATAGAGCAAATGGGTCTACCTGTGACGCTTCCCTCTCGTCGATTAGAATTGCCCGACGACACCAATACACTATATTTTTTTCTGTGTGTACGGGCACGATCACTGTCGATTTCTGCCACCGCGGTAGGCAAATTCGTCTACCCGCGGTTTGCTGTCAAACACCACTTGTCGAGGATGCCGTTGACCACGCCTCCGACGTATCAACTGTCGACTCACACTTAACAAACTGGTCTCTCTCTCTCTCCCACAATAACGCATACAGCGTCTCGCACTCCGTCACTCTCTCGAGAACAAAACCTTCCACCTGGAGGCACAACCGTCTCGGTCGGTTGCAAAAACTGTTATGATGACATTGAGCATGTTGTTTGGTCCTGCACTGAATATCGTGAAGCCAGATCACAATTAGTAGATTCTTTACAAGTCCGAGGAAGACCAATCCATGTTCCTGTTAGAGACATCCTGGCGTATCGCGATCCTCTATACATGGAACTTATCTATCACTTTCTAAAAACAGCGTCTGTCAAAATTTAATTAAATTCATCTCCTCATACTCTCATCCAAGGCTAATCATTCACCAATTAAAGTGTCTTAGAATATTCAGTTTTTAAGTTTAGATAATAACAGAAAAAAGTAAACGAATACACCCGAAAATACTAGATCATTATGAAATACAACAATGTAAGGAAAAAAGCAAACAATAAAGCGATTTCAGTGTTAGCTTTAGACAAATTACTAGTATAGTTAAAATTAGTCTTAAGGATTTTTGTAACGTGCTATGTAAAAAAAGAAACTGGCGTAAAAAGCTTTTGCAAATGCCGTGTCAAATAAACGTATGAAAAAAACCAACCTGAAACTTCGGAACCAAAAGTCAGAGCCGAATGAAATTTAATTGCAGTTAATGGCATTACTGTATTTTAAATTTGAAATCAAGTTTGTAAAAATCGATCAAGAATTCGCTGGGAAATAGGTGTGATACTAGTTTAGGAACTTGACGAGTTCCCCGGGGCCTCAAGATCCGTCATATGTGGCCAATGTGGTCGAAGCTGCTTTGAATGATCATTAGTGATCTAGACCAGCAAATTCAAGTAATGTTGGACCCATTTTAATACGTATTACACCATTTGTACATCAAAGTGATACCAGTTTATATGGGAATTTGCTGTGTGACCGCACTCTTCAATCCGTAACTCCGGAATCGGAAGTCGGATCCTTTAGAAATTCAATAGCAGCTTATCGGAGCGTTATACCTTTCATTTGAAATTAAGTTTGTAAAAATCGGTTCGGCCATCTCTGAGAAAATTGTGTGAGTTTAAATAACACACACATACACACACAGACATTTTCCGAACTCGACAAACTGAATCGAATGGTTTATGACACTCGGCCCTCCGGGCTTCGGTTAAAAGTCGATTTTTACAGTAATTGCATAGCCTTTCTTTATATGAGAAAGACAAAAAGGTGCGAAATAGGCTAGTCCCAAAAAGTCGATTTTTATAAAATAGTCCCAAAAAGTCGATTTTTATTAAAAAAAAATGTGACTGTTATTCTGAATTTGGATACTTCCGCCGGGGCTTCCGGAACCGATGATGGTGGCCAATGTGATCAAAAAGACTTTGAATGACTGTTAGTGACCTAGTACTGCAAATCGAAGCAGTTGTGGTTACATTTTGGAAAAATTTTCACCATTATACATTCATTGCAGAATTTATTAAAATCGACATTTTCTACGTGATCGTACTCATCACCCTGTAATTCCGGAACCGGAAGTCGGATCCATTAGAAATTCAATAGCAGCCTATGGGAACGTTGCATGTAATTTTTTTCTGCTTTGGGGTCTGCCTAAAATTATTCAATGTGATAACGGTCCCCCATTTCAAAGTTCAAACTTTGTCACGACTTGGGAGGAAAAATGAGTTCGGGTGCGAAAGTCCATCCCTTTAAGTCCGCAATCAAATGGGTCAGTTGAACGCCAGAACCAAGGCATGCTGAAGGCTATAACGGCTTCAAAAATTGATGGTACAAACTGGAGAAGCGCACTTCAGAGATACATCCATAATCACAACACCCTCGTACCACACTCTCGCTTGAACATTACTCCTTTTGAGCTACTAGTCGGGTGGAAATTCAGGGGAACATTTCCTTCCCTGTGGAAATCCGAAGTAGACCTAGATCGCTGCGATATTGAAAAGTAAGAAATATGCAGATACAGCACGGAATGCCAAGGAAACAGATATTGCAATTGGTGATTGAATTCTGTTAGCACAACCTAAGAAATCAAAAACAGATCTAACGTTTCCTGCCGAACGCTTTCGAGTCATCGCAATGGATTTACCAAAAATTGTAGTGATAAGTATGAACGGTGTCCAATACGCTAGAAACGTACAGGAGGATAAAAGATTTCCGCCTGTTGACGATGAATCCGAGCGCCAACACTCGAAATCTCAACGCAGCATTTGGCAGACGACGGGGAATCTGCTGTCGCAGAAGGATTTTCGCCGCTTCCGACGATTCCAGGAGACACAGATCAAATTTCAGTACATTGGAGCATCGAAAACCCTCCTGAGGAAAGGCTACGACCTAGAAATTTATTGAAAAACCTGTTTTAATCCACCTAGCGGTGCAATTGTGCCTTTCTCAATCATGAACACGAGAATGTTTGCGTTGTTTATATTCATTAAAAGCTTTCAAATGCATATATTACATTTTATTATTATACATGCCATGACATCTATATACAAGAAAAGAAGGGGAGTGGGCGTAGCGTATTGGTAAATCGATTGCCTTGTACGCAGCGCACCTGGGTTCGAGTCCCGACCCCGCACATAGGGTTAGAAATTTTTCCTAAGAGATTTTTCTAACCCGAAGAGGCGAATGACCTTAAGGTTAAAACCTCTATAATTGAAATAAAAAAAAGAAAAGAAATCATTATTTGAGTTCTAAAATTTTGTACAAGAAAAAACAGCCACGGTAATATTAAACTAAAAATTTGTTTTAATCCACCTAACGGTGCAATTGTGCCTTTCTCATTGCTTCAAACTGTGGCCATTACCATTACCACTTCTACAAATTATGACCATGACCGATTATGTTCAATATAATTGTGGAAATGCCTATTCCATTCTTAACCCTAGAACGTTGCACTTGCGTTTTCCGCCCTAGAATGTTGCACTGGAGTATAAATGTACCACACGCGTTTGAACGCATTTTTCGCAGGTAAAAATGCAAACAAAAGAAATGTATAGTACATCACTTTCTTCGTTTTTAAATTTCGAAAACAGCTGTGTAAGTGAAAGTAAGGAATTTATTGAATCAATGATACATAAATTGGTTTGAACAAAATAAAAAGTGAAAAATTAAAGGGTAGTGTACAAAACGCGACCGCAGTCACATTGAACATGCAGCATTATTAATGAACACCTTGCACGAAGTTATTTCATCGCATCAATACCATGACGTTGTTGCATTTTTTGAAACCACGCCGACGATAAATGTTTATATGCTTTATTACATTATTGGATAAACAGTATTTACATTCTTAAAAAAATAAATCCCATGGGAATCGGAATATATTGGCTCGAATCGTTTTGTCGAGAGGGCCGGGGGAGTGGAAGGGTATGGGGGAGGGGATCAAGGGTAGGAGAAACATCCAACCTCATATTATATCTTGCATTTGTGACTAAGGTAGTGAAAATTGGATCAGTCATCACCGAAGAACTGATTCTGGTATATACCCGGAACCATCGATAGTGGACAATATATTTAAAAACCTATTTTAATCCACCTAGAGGTGCAATTGTGACTTTCTCATTTCTCCAAACTATGATTTAATAGCTGGTTCGTACAATATAACATTATGGAAATGTCTTTCATTCTTATTACACTTGGTAAGTATATATAAGAGCACCTTTTTGCATTCATCGCGATATCGGTATGTGATCGCACTCCACAACCCGTAACTCCGGAGCCGGAAGTCGGATGGAGATGAAATTTAATATCAGTTTCCGGGGACGCAACACCTTTCATTTGAGACTAGGTTGATCAAATCGGTCTAGCCATTTTCGAGAAACCAATATAACCGTTATTCTAAATTTGGATGCTTCCGGATCCGTTGATGGTGACCAGTGTGGCCAAAGGGACTTTGAATGACTGTTGGTGACCTAGATCTACAAATTCAACAGTTGTGTTTACATTTTGGAAAAAAATTCACCTTTTTACATTCATCGCAGAATTCGTTAGAATCGGGATTTGCTGAATGATCGTACGTATCACCCTGTAATTCAGGAACCAGAACTCGGATCCACACAAAATTCAACAGCAGCTGATGGACCTTTCATTTAAAATCAAGTTTGTCAAAATCGGTTCAGAAAATTCCGAGAAACCGATGTGGACAAATCAACAAATTTTGTTTTGTAACCATACTCTTCAACTCGTAATCCGGAACAAGATGTCGGTTGAAAATGAAATTCAATAGCAACCTATGGGGACATTATACCTTTCATTTGAATCTTAGTTTGTAAAAATCGGTTCAGCCATCTCCGAGAAACCGATGTGGACATTTTGTTAACAAATCCGCACATACACACACATACATACATACATACATACATACATACACACATACATACACACATACATACACACATACATACACACATACATACACACAGATATTTTGCGATATCGGCGAACTGAGTCGAATGTTATATGAGATTCGGACCTCGGTTAGAAAGTCGGTCTTTGGAGCAATTGCATGACCTTTCTATATGAGAAAGGCAAACGAATAATATTTAATTAGCTTAATCAGTATGAGTTCAATGTTATCTTCATGTGATTATATTTTGACATGTTGGTGGAATGGGTTTGAAAGTGGAGGGAATGGGGGGTTAGTAGAGTGGGAGTGGAGGATGCGTCAGAAATCCTTCATCTTATTTCGGTATACGGGGTGGATGAAGGAAATGCGTGCGTGAGGTGGTCCATGGGGAGGGGAGTGATGAAGAAGGGAGGTGTAAGGGCAAGGCGGGGGGAGGGGCGGCGTCGCAATACTCAACTGCATATTTTGTCTTCCATTTGAGACTTGGTTTGAGAAAATCGGTTCAGTCATCACCGAAGAACCGATGTGACTTTAATTGTGGAATATGCCCGAAATTCCGGAATCTTCGATAGTGGACAATATATTCAAAAAATGTTTGATTGGCGATCAGTGATCTAGAAGTAATTTGGTGACCATTTCAATAGTTTTTAGATTCTGAGGTATTACGATTGTACCGATTTATATGGGAAATTCCAGTGTATACTTACTAACACCCCTGTAACTCCGGAAGCAAGAGTCAGAACCGACTGAAATTCAGCAGCAGTCAATGGTATTACTGTATCTTTCATTTGAAATCAAGTTTGTAAAAATCAGTAGAGAATTCGTTGGGGAATGGGTGTGATATAAGCTTAGGAACTTGTCAGGTTCCCCGGGGGCGTCATGAACCGTCATAGGTGGCCAATGTGGTCATAGCTGCTTTGATTGATCATTAGTGATCCAGACCAGCAAAGTAGAGTAATGTTACATCAACTTTAATATGTTTTACATCATTTGAGCATCATGGTGGTACCAGTTTATATGGGAATTTGCTGTGTGACCGCACTCTTCAACCCGTAACTCCGGAACCGAAAGTCGGATCAACTAAAAATTCAATGCCAGCTTATGGGAGCGTTATACCTTTCAGTTGAAACTAAGTTTGCGAAAATCTCTGAGAAAATTGTGTGAGTTTAAATGACACACACACATACACATACATACACACACAGACATTTGCCGATCTCGACGAACTGAATCGAATGGTGTATGACACTCGGCCCTCCGGGCCTCGGTTAAAAAGTCGATTTTTACAGTGATTGCAAAGTCTTTCTTTATATGAGAAAGGCAAAAATTCTTGATTAGCCACCAGGGATCTAGGTGTGCTAATAATTTAGAGACCAGGCGAGTTCCCCGGAGGCATTAAGAACCGTCATAGGTGGTCAAATCAACTTTGATTGGTCATAAGTGATCTAGACCTGCAAATCCAAACAATGTTGTACCCATTTTAATAATTTAGACATCATGGTGTTACCAGTTTATATGAGAACTTGCTGTGTAACCACACTCTCCAATCCGTAACTCTGGAACTGAAAGTCGGATGAACTAAAAATTCAATAGCAGCTTATGGGAGCGTTATACCTTTCATTTCAAACTAAGTTTGTGTAAATTGGTTCAGCCATTTCTGAGAAAATTGTGTAAGTTTAAATGATACGCATACACTTCCTGTATGCGGGGTCAATGAAGAGAATGCGAGTGTGAGGGTGGTCTGAGGGGGGTGATGAAGGGGTGAGGTGCAATTGTAAGGAGGAGAGGGGCGAACGATTTAACACCCAGCTGCATATTATACCATCCATTTGAGACATAGTTTGAGAAAATCGGTTCAGTCGTCACCTAAGAATAGATGTGACTTAAATTGTGGAATACGCCCGGATACCGGGATTTGCGGAATTGTCGATAGTGGACAATATATTCAAAGAATGTTTGATTTCCATTCAGTGATCTAGACCTGCGAATGGATGTAATTTGGTGATGATTTCAATAGTTTTTGGCCTCTGAGGTATTACGATTGTAATGGTTTATATAGGAAATTCCAGTGTAACCTTACCAACCAACCTGGAACTTCGGAACCAAAAGTCAGAGCCGAATGAAATTTAATAGCAGTTAATGGGATTACTGTATTTTAAATTTGAAATCAAGTTTGTAAAAATTGATCAAGAATTCGCTGGGAAATAGTGATATGACGTTCAAGGTAAATAATATGGTTGATTGTGTAACTTACCCGTGTTCTAATCAGTGTTTTTCTGTGTTTTAAACCGGTTTCACTACGTTCGACGTTTTAATCCTAAGCCTCAACATGTACTACGTCCGTCGCATTTGGAGTACACTTATCCCGAGCCACAAATTAAACGAATAACATGAACATTGATAGAAACTGCACTAAAGAAGCGAAATACAGACTTTTTGATACAGTCTAAATCTCGCATAATACATTATCGCGATCGTTTGTCAATCGTCATTCCCCCGCGAGACATGATCGATAATCACGCGTCGTTGTCATTATTAGTGAAATTCATCATCGAAGACATAAATGAAAGACTTGGTGAACCAGTGAACAATGAACAAGTGAGGCAAACGGAAGGGGCAGAATCGCTTGAACTGCAGCAGCAGTTAAATGCTGACTTGGCAGCTGAAGAGGAGCTAGTAACTAACAACGCAGCAGAGCAGAGGTCATCAACCAGCACAGGAACACTCTACAAGCATAGTAATGCTTCACGAAATGACACCAACTTGAGTCGTTCAACAAGTTCACCTGTTCCTTTAGGAAGAGGAAGAGGTCGGGGTATACATGCGCAACCTATAAATCGGGATGGACTAAGTAGCTTTGGGCGGGCATCAAGCAGCTGGAGAGAAACGCCACTCGCGCAGGACACGCCAGCGCCTGCATACAATCAAACAGAAGCCAGGGTGTCGAGCATGAGCACGACAGATCGGTTGAGGGATGAACTACTGATGCAGCTATTGCGACGAGAACAAAACATGTATGGTCAAGATCGCTCAGAAACAGGGAGAGGCCTAAAGGCGATTCACAACTGGCCCTTCAAATTCAAAGGTGAAAAGGACACCACTTCATTAAACACCTTCCTGGATAGAGTTGAAAGATCGGAAGGATTGTCGGATGAAATTCTTCTAAAATCAGTTAAGCATCTCTTATTAGACGATGCGTTAGATTGGTACGGTCGTGCGGTTGCACAAAACCTGCTGGTGACATGGGAGGCATTCAAGAATGAAATACGCAGAGAATACTTACCCAGTAGCTATACAGAAATCTTAAAATTAGAAGCTATATTTCGATTTCAAGCACCAAATGAATCCTTTGCCAAATACTACCGTGACATATCGGCGCTGTTCCGCTTCGTACAGCCACCGATGAGCCACCAAGAGAAATATTTCATCGTCAAAAAAAACATGAACGCTGATTATGCCACCATCGTCACAGCAGCCAGGCCATGTTCACTGAATGACATGGTGGATATTTGTTGCAGTTACGATGAAACACGTATGCTGCTCAACCGGCAACGACGAGTTCCGATTCCGCACAGCAGTTTGTTAGAACCACATTTAGCAACGCCGTCATCCAACAGGCCGCCGCAGTTAAACTCGGGAATTCCGCGGTTTGGAAGAGTGCACGCTCTAGACGTGGATGAAGAACCGCTTTAGCAAGAATGTTGCAACAACTGGCATCAATCAATAACGCACAGATCTACGGACGTCGTCAATGATCAGCGAACACGGCCAGAAACTCATCGTATTGCAGGAAAGGACTGGCAGCAAAATATTCTGGAATTGACCGAACAAGTAAATGCGCTAAAGTTGAGGCAGGACAACAGGGAAGATAGACCGTACCAAAACTCTCAACAGCACCCGCAATCACGGCAAGCTGTAGAACAGCACCAACAGCAGAGAAATGAACAGCGATCTGGTTTAATCTGCTGGAACTGCGATGAAGAAGGGCACCGGTTCATGGATTGTCCGAAACCGCAAGCTGTCATGTTTTGCTATCGGTGTGGACACAAAGGTTATTCGTTACGGAACTGCCCTAGCTGCATAACGGTTGTGGGAAACGGAAGAGCGGGGAATCATTAATCGAGGGAGTGGAATCCTCGCACAACTTTTACCATCCCTCACAAATTCCCAGCCCAGAATTGATCAACTCGATCATTATCAACACGAAAGATGACGAACGCCCACACGCGGAGGTAACCATTTTTGGCAAGAAGCTATGCGGACTGTTAGACAGCGGAGTCAGTTGTTCACTGCTTGGAGGAAACACGGTGAAGATCATAGATGAGTTGAACCTTCGAAAAGGAGAAGCAAAAGGTCAAATCAAAACAGTCGATGGAACACCGCATAACATTCGCCACTTTGTCAACGTGCCGATATCTTTCAACGATAGAATTGAAACGATTTCGCTTTTGTTAGTACCGTCCTTACCCGAGTGTCTGGTGCTAGGAATGAACTTCTGAAACTCCTTTGGGGTTAAAGCCGTATGCTGTACAGTAGATAGCGAGAATGTTCAGATGGATGGTCATCCTAATCAAGGAAACACAGGAAACGACACCGTTAAAGAGCCGATGAAGAAGATCACGTCAGCCCAGAAGGAAGCATTGGACCGAGTCATTGCGAAGTTCCCTGTAGCAGAGGATGGTAAGCTCGGGCGAACCAGCATGTACAAGCATCGCATAGAGGTGAAGGATGCAACACCGAAAAAGCAGCGGCACTATCCAATGTCCAAATACGTACTGGACGAAGTAAATAAAGAGATTGATAGGATGCTAGCGCTGGACGTGATAGAGGAAGCAATGTTCTCTCCCTGGAGTAACCTGGTTTAATCTGCTGGAACTGCGATGAAGAAGGGCACCGGTTCATGGATTGTCCGAAACCGCAAGCTGTCATGTTTTGCTATCGGTGTGGACACAAAGGTTATTCGTTACGGAACTGCCCTAGCTGCATAACGGTTGTGGGAAACGGAAGAGCGGGGAATCATTAATCGAGGGAGTGGAATCCTCGCACAACTTTTACCATCCCTCACAAATTCCCAGCCCAGAATTGATCAACTCGATCATTATCAACACGAAAGATGACGAACGCCCACACGCGGAGGTAACCATTTTTGGCAAGAAGCTATGCGGACTGTTAGACAGCGGAGTCAGTTGTTCACTGCTTGGAGGAAACACGGTGAAGATCATAGATGAGTTGAACCTTCGAAAAGGAGAAGCAAAAGGTCAAATCAAAACAGTCGATGGAACACCGCATAACATTCGCCACTTTGTCAACGTGCCGATATCTTTCAACGATAGAATTGAAACGATTTCGCTTTTGTTAGTACCGTCCTTACCCGAGTGTCTGGTGCTAGGAATGAACTTCTGAAACTCCTTTGAGGTTAAAGCCGTATGCTGTACAGTAGATAGCGAGAATGTTCAGATGGATGGTCATCCTAATCAAGGAAACACAGGAAGAAGATCACGTCAGCCCAGAAGGAAGCATTGGACCGAGTCATTGCGAAGTTCCCTGTAGCAGAGGATGGTAAGCTCGGGCGAACCAGCATGTACAAGCATCGCATAGAGGTGAAGGATGCAACACCGAAAAAGCAGCGGCACTATCCAATGTCCAAATACGTACTGGACGAAGTAAATAAAGAGATTGATAGGATGCTAGCGCTGGACGTGATAGAGGAAGCAATGTTCTCTCCCTGGAGTAACCCACTCATCGCTGTAAGAAAGAAGAACGAAAATTGCAGAGTATGTCTCGACGCAAGGCATCTAAACTCGATCATGACAAACGAAGGATATCCTATCCCACAAATGTCAGCCATCATAAACAATTTAGGAGGATGCGCATACATCTCATCAATTGACCTGAAGGATGCATTCTGGCAACTCCCACTTGAGGTAGCATCCAGACCGTTAACGGCCTTCACAGTTCCTTCAAGGGGACACTTTCAGTTCAAGGTCGTCCATTCGGCCTATGCACGGCCAGCCAAGCTCTAGCTCGAGTAATGACACATTTGTTTGCAGACTTGGAGCCACGGGTCTTCCATAACCTGGACGACATCGTCATCTGCTCCAGCACGTTTGAGGAACACCTGGACATGCTAGAGGAAGTGGCAGCTCGACTGCGTCATGCAAACCTGACAATTTCGCCAGAGAAATCGAAGTTCTGCAGGGAAGAAATACGCTACCTGTGCTATGTACTCAATCAGAATGGATGGAAAGTAGATGACGAAAAAATAGCCTGTATCGTAAAGTATCTAGCGCCGGCGACTAGGAAAGAAGTCCAGAGATTCCTCGGTTTGGCTAATTGGTACAGAAGATTTATAGATCATTTCTCACGCATTGCTGCACCGTTAACCGAGTTGACGAAGACAAAAAAGAAGTTCCGCTGGACATCCAAGGCAGAAGAAGCGTTCTTGAACTTAAAAACAGCATTGGTATCGGCTCCGGTCCTGGTAATGCCAGACTATAGCAAACCATTCTCGGTAGCGTGTGATGCTAGCGACATAGCAATAGGAGGTGTGTTAACCCAGGAAGTAAATGGTGAGGAGCATCCAGTGAGTTATTTTTCGCAAAAGCTTTCATCGTCGGAGCGAAAATACTCTGTAACCGAACGAGAGTGCCTGGCGGTCATCCGAGCCTTGGAGACGTTCAGAGGTTACATTGAAGGAGTAAAATTTGTGGTATACTGCGATCAGGCTGCATTATCTTACCTGCTGTCTATGAAAAACCCAACGGCGCTTCTAAGTCGATGGATCCTGAGGCTAAACGCGTTTGATTTTCAAATCAGGTATCGCAAGGGAAGCGTCAACATAGTTCCAGATGCGCTATCACGGATTGTGGCGACCACGACATTTGACGCACATTCTGCAGAGGACTCCTGGTATGAAAGTCTGGCGCACAGAATAAAAACCAAAGGAGAAGACTTCCCAGACTTCAGACTAGTGAACAACGAGATCTACAAAAACTGTCTTTTTAACGAATCAAGCGGAGCCAAGACACATAAATGGAAACGAGTCGTCCCCATTGGGAATCGAGCGGAAATCATAAAACGTTACCATGACGAACCGACGGCAGGTCATCTAGGTTTTCATAGGACATTGGGTAAAATTCAAGCACACTTCTACTGGCCTAAAATGAGAGAACATGTAGGTGAATACGTCAGAGGTTGCGCTGTTTGTAAAAGCAGCAAAGCGCCTAACACCACCATGATGCCGAATATGGGCGGGCTGAAACCAGCTAGAATACCCTGGGAACTCGTATCAGTTGATTTTGTGGGTCCCTTGACTCGCTCAAAGCACGGTAACACCGTGCTCTTAGTCGTGGTGGATTGGATAACCAAGTACGTCATCGCTCATCCAATGCGCAGCGCAGATTCAGGTAAAATGGTGGAATTCTTGGAACAGCAAGTCTTTTTGAAGTTTTCGCGGCCAAGAATCAATCTCTCGGACAATGGGCGGCAGTTTGAGTCCATCGCTTTCAAGTCATTTCTGTTGCGACACAACATCGCGCACATGAAAACCGCATTCTATTCGCCCATGGTGAACAACGCAGAACGGGTCAACCGCGTGCTAATAACCTACATACGTGCACTTCTGGATGATAATCATGCAGATTGGGACGAGAAGCTGGCTGCGATAATGGTAGCAATCAACAGCGCGAAACATGAAGTGACAGGAGTTAGTCCACATTTTGCGAACTTTGGGAGAGATCTTCTGCTTCACACGGACCTTTACGCGCAAGCAGATATGAATACTCCTGAAGACCCAAAGATCGCTCAAGAGATGCGCCTATCAACATTGAAGAGGATTCATGAATTCGTCTTCCAAAGGATAAAGAAAAATCACGAAAAGTCTAAGCAGCGTTACAACTTACGCACTCGTCAAGTCGACTTCAAGATCGAAGACCTGGTTTGGAGATGCACATTTACCCAATCCTCCAAGGCAGACCAAGTGAATAAAAAGCTGGACCCAAAATTCGTACCAGCCATGGTGAAACAGATGATAGGGAAGAACATCTACGTGTTGGAAGACGTAGCAGATGGCAAGCAAGGTCGCTATCATGCAAAGGATATAAAGGCGGATTAAAGAATCAAAGTTCAGCTAAGTCCACAGGTTCAGCCTGTCAACAATGAGTTAAGTACTCCAGAAAAACCGTTTGCCGATCGGGACAAATCGTGCTTCTGTCAAGGTGTTGGCGAGTAACAACTTATTTAAACTATCTTCCCACCTTGGCACATCAGCCAGCATCAGTTTCGCCCGAAGATTCCAGGAGTCCAGGAAGGCCCAAGACAACTCGTAGTCGCAACCAGACGCTGTCGAGACACGAGGGACGGGGTAGGACTTCCTTAGTCTGGACTTTGAACCGTAGGCAGAGATCGGAAGGAACTGACAACACGTTAACACGACTGGCAGAGACAGAAAACAACTGCTAGTAACGTCGGACAAACATCGTAAAGTCACGGCCGAATGTAGGTCTAGAACACCCACAGCTTCACGCTGTTATAAAGCTATGTAGCCTTCAAGAGAGGAGGACCAGAAAGTACGAAGAAAACACGGAGCAGTGTATAATTTCAGTACGCAAAAACACGGCACGGAGCTGTAGTTCCCAGGACAACAGTAACACTACTGGCATTCAGTGTTTAGCGGAGCAGTTCTCGACAAGCCTCTACTGAGAGGTTCTAGACGCAGCAGACATACAGACCGCGCGGTTAGCACCTCGAATACACTGAACTACAGCTTAAGGCAGCTAAGTCACTGATGAATGAGGAATAAAACGCTCTGGAGGTTAAAACCGCTTTCGCGCTCTCGTCAAGCAAGAGTTCTTCCAGAATCGTTGCCAGAACGAGACAAATGCAACACCAAGCTATGCATGCAAGAGATTCTATGGACGATGCAAACAAAACCCATTTTGTGGCAATCACCGTTGGCCGAGCCTGGAAAATCGCACAGCATGACGGGCAGCAATCATAGATTTGTCAACGCCCAAGCAAAATCACTAGCAATGAACGACACCAGTTACGAAGAGCTTGGCTCACAAAATCAAGCAACAATAAGCCCTGGAAGGTGTGCTGACTGAATCTGTATCATTGATAAGTATCGGTCATGTCCAGCGTGTATCGTAATCTCACAAAACTGTCAAATAAAAGGTCTCTCTAAGAATCTCGTAGTAGTTCAGACATTTGCATGAAACGGTCACCCAAAAGTAACGCGAGCTGAGGGCGCGGCACATTTCAAGGTAACTTGAAATTATCCCTTATTCATGGGCTCATGCAAATTGTGAGTGAGGAAATGCGCTCTTTTCTGACAATACTACGCAAGCTATGCATCCGATTTTCGTCGGTTACAATGCTGTAAAGCACGAACATAGGCAGCTACAGAAATCGTTTCACCGATAATGTCCTAGCCTTAAGAAACTTAGCCAATAATTATCGTCAAACATCTATCTCGTTACATGTAAGATTATTCTAATTTTAGTTATAACAAGATATAATCTTTTTGAATGTTTCCCTGTGGGACAGCTAGCATAGAGACGATGGACAAGAACTTCTCTAGAGACCATTTGCCAAAATTTCGTTGGTGTCTGATCAATTTGTCTGACAGGAAACGCTGTCGTTATAATGTAGTATGAGTTTTGGATTTTAGTCTCCCGCGTACGTGACAGGAGTGTCGGACACGGAATTCACGTCGACGATAGGCAAATCGAACGATATAGGTGAGCGAATTAAAAACCATTGCTTACGTTTCACTCATCGTTGTGATTACGCACAGATTTTCCCGGTCGATCAGCTGACATTTCGGAGGGAATCCGCGGTACGGAACCCACGAGGCCATTGCAAACTAATCGAACAGGTAAATTACAGCCATTTGATTGAGTCTCGCGCCCGTAACAATTGAATAATCTTGAAGAAGAAAAACCCAACCTCACCACGGAACACGTGTCGGACGTACAGGAGAAGGTTGAAAAAGGACCTGAAAGAAGATTTGAAACCCGTACATACTGCAAGAACCATACATCTGACAAAGCGCCCCGAAGATAAGGGTAAGATAACGCCACGCTATGATGCCGGATGAATGTAACTAATGGTGCAATGTCCACAGGGCGGTTTTTCTTTGTTCGGTTCTTTCACCTGTCGTGAGCTGATCGACGCGGATTGATCGTCACGTTATTATAGCTTTCCACTTCCGAAGGACGAGTCGACCGATCGCACGAACAGCGCTGGCTCCTTGAGAACGAGTTAATTGGCCGTGAGGATAACGCCTGCGCGGAGCGGTTGCGAGTCAAGCACCCGAAGGACGGTGGCCCTAAGCTCGAGTAGCTGTTTGGAGCGGGAGCATTTATCGCCAGCGGGCAGGGCGTTTCTATTCGAGAGACGCAATCGAAAGTGTCCTTAGGCACACGTCATCGTCGTCGTACGGTTACGCATGGGCATTTCGCGCCTGGAAGATTTAGACCGTGAGTACGTTCCATTAACGAGATTGTTAGAAGGAAGGTTAGAGGAAACTGGTAGCAGCGAGGGAAGATGAAGTAAAGAGCAAGAAGTGAAGAAGAAGCGGATAGGAGAGAATGAAGACAGAGATATGTGAGACGGAAAAGAGGTCTGGAGAAACAAGGATTAGAGGAGATGTGGGTAAGGGCGTGTGAATGATGTCGTCAATAAATTTATGTTGACATGAATTTTGTGGTTCTTTATTATTTGGTTAGAGGAAGAGCAATAAGGGGCTGTGTGCCGGATTCACGACTTATTGTACCAGAACAGTTAGAAATGAATCGTTGATGACAAGTATGGAATAGGTTATGTGTCAAACAAATTGAAGGGGCTGAATGCCGGATCCACATTTATAAAAAAAATCGAAACTTTAATTTAAAATACCATTCATATTAACAGAAAAGGGCTGAATGCCGGATCCAAATAAAGGTAATAAGGGAAATAGGCTGCGAATCAGGATAAATAAAGAACTGGAAGGGGCTGAAAGCCGGATCCATAGATTCTAACGTGAAAGGGGCTGTGTGCCGGATTCACGACTTATTACAACAGAGCGGTTGGAAGTGAATCGTTGATAAGAATTAAGTGAAAAGGGCTGAACTGTTACAAATTAGTTTTGATCGAAATACGGGGATTGTGTCTGGAAGCGGTATTCGGTATTGTTTTATTGTTTTGTTGTGATTTAGTCTGGAAGCGGTATTGGGTATTGTTTTTAAATGATTTTAATAGGTGACTCAAATGAATTAAACTAGTTTTATTATTATATGTTGTCAACAAAACTTGATCTTGTCGGTCAAATGAAAAGGAGATGATTTGATAATGTTGTAAACATGAGATAATGCTAACAAAAAAACTGAAATGAAACAATTTTTAACAGGGTATGGAGTCCATGAGAGCCATTAAACAGTTTGATGCAAAAGTAGATTCATCGCAACTTGCATCGGAATGAAGAAAATGGAAACGAAGTTTGGAATATTATTTAGCGGCAAGCGGAGTTGCAGGTCAACGAGAAAAACGAGACCAACTGTTGCATCTGGGAGGGGCTGACCTACAAGACATATTTGATGGCTTACAAGGCGTGCACGATGTTCCTCATGTCACAATAGATCCGCCCTTTTACGACGTAGCAATTGATAAACTGGATGCACATTTTCAGCCTTCCCAAAGACGCACTTTTGAACGTCATCTATTTCGCCAAATCTCTCAACAGCCTGGAGAGAGGTTTAACGATTTTGTCATGAAGCTGCGCTCACAAGCAAGCCGTTGTTGTTTTGACCAGCATGACGCTTTGGGCACAGTCATTGAAAGTATGATCATAGATCAAATTGCGGAAAAGTGCCTCTCTTCAGCTTTGCGGAAAAAAAATATTGGAAAAAGACAGATCACTAAATGAAGTAGTTGCGATTGGTAAAACAATTGAGGACGTGGAACTGCAATGCAATGAATTCAATCGTACAAATTCATCAAAAATGCCAATAGAACCTGTAAATAAACTAAATGAGCAGCATCGTTCCATTCCCAAATTTAATACAGAGCATCATTGGTCTACTTTACCATCTAAGGAGCGTCGGCATGAATACATACGAGCACAACAGCGTTCCTTTAGACCAGAAATGTACAGAGCTCCACACATAAATAGTAGGATTAAACCGGAAAATAACCGTTCACGGAAAATTCCAATGAACGACTGGCAAACTGAAAATGAATCCAGGATCTGTTTCAGCTGTGGCCGTCGAGGTCATCTGAAAAACAGTAATTTCTGCATTGCGAAGAATGCTCAATGTCTCAAGTGTAAAAGAATTGGTTATTTTGCAAAGTGGTGTACAAGAAAAGCATCGGGTGATCCTTTACCAATGTCTGTATCAAAGAGAATTAAAACTGTGTATCATGAAGCCAGCCACGAAATGGAGAAGAAAGATGACGAAGTTTGTTATGTGATGGGACAAAATATATTTCGGTTTAAAGAAAACAAAACTGATGCAGTGTTCTACATAGCTGAAAACGGCAAGCAATGTCTCCTTGGAGATGAAACGGCGAAGAAATTGAAAGTTCTCAAAATTGGATATGAGGTCGGAGCTATTGAAACTTCTGCATCGAAATTTCCAAAGATGAAGGGAATTATTCTAGAGATACCCATAGATCCAAATGTACGACCAGTTCAACAAACATACAGACGTACACCCTTTGCTCTAGAAGAAAAGATAGCACAGAAGCTTTAGTATTTATTAAATCAGGATATAATAGAACGCGTTCAGAAGCCTTCGGCATGGGTATCACCGATCGTTCCAATATTGAAAGACTCAGGAGAAATTCGTCTTTGTGTGGACATGAGACGAGCAAATCAAGCCGTTCTCAGAGAAACTCATCCTCTACTAACAATCGAAGAGCTTTTCAGTGGAATAAACGGAGCAACAAAGTTTTCTAAACTCGACATTAAAGAAGCCTACCATCAAGTTGAAATATCTGAAAGGTCCAGAGAAATCACAACGTTCATCACGAAACAAGGGCTGTTCAGGTAATCGATTGCATGCAATATTTAACACAAAAAAAAGTCACTCCAAGCGCTAAATTAAATAAATTTAATTTATGTAAACTGAATGTTTTTCTCTTAGATATAAACGCTTAATGTTCGGTATTAGTTGTGCGCCAGAACTTTTCCAGAAGGTGATGGAATCCATACTAGCTGGGTTGGAAGGAGTCATAGTTTATTTGGATGATGTCTTGGTAACTGGAAAGACTTACATCGAACATGACAGTAGGTTGAAATGTCTCCAAAAACGTTTGCAACAATATGACATCCTTCTCAATTATGAAAAGTGCATTCTTAATGCGTCACTTTTAGAGGTTTTGGGTCATGAACTATCAGCTAATGGAATTCGTCCAACAGAGTGTCGACTTTCAGCTATCAATAATTTTCGAGAACCAAGAAATGTTTCAGAGCTTCGAAGTTTCCTTGGCCTAATTACTTACGTAGGCAGATTTATTCCAAATCTTGCAAACAAGACGGAGCCTCTTAGAAAACTATTATGTTCTGAAGAAACATTTGTTTGGGCTCATGAACATCAACTAGCATTTGAAGAAATAAAATTATGTGTTTGTCAAACAAACTTTCTGGGATACTTCAACCCGAAAGATACGTGCGTTTTGATAGCCGATGCAAGCCCTACGGACCTCGGGGCGGTTTTGCTACAGCAAGATGGTAATAGTCACTCAAGAATCATATCGTTTGCAAGCAAAGCGTTAACCGCTATAGAAAAAAAATATTTTCAAACCGAAAGAGAGGCACTGGTTTGGGCAGTTGACAAATTCAAACTATATTTATTAGGAACTCGTTTTAAACTAGTCACAGACTGCAAACCTCTTTTGTTTAACCAAAGATCGAAACCCTGTGCAAGAATAGAACGGTGGGTACTACGGTTGCAAGCATACAATTTTGATGTAATGTATGAACCCGGTACAAAAAACCTGGCGGATGCAATATCTAGACTGTCTATTTCTGTTCCGATTGATTTTGATGTTGCTGGGGAGGCCTGTATATACCAGTTAGCAATCTTGAATGTTCCAAATGCCATATCAATACAAGAAGTTGAAGAAGAATCAGAAAAAGATGACTGTTCAGGAAGTATCCCTTAGTTTAAACTCTGGAATATGGTCAGAGTTATCAAAGGATTTCAAACCTTTCGGGACGGAAATATGCAAGAAAGGAAAACTTTTATTAAGAGGTGATAGACTAGTAATTCCTACAAGTTTGAGAGCAAAAATCTTAGAAATAGCGCATGAGTCTCACCCTGGGATGGTGGTGATGAAAAGACGTCTGCGACAGAAGGTATGGTGGCCACAGATGGACAAGCAAGTAGAGGCGCATGTGAAAAAATGTAAAGCTTGTACATTGGTATCATCAGTAGATCCACCAGAACCGTTGATTCGAACAAAAATTCCTGAAAAGGCCTGGACAGACTTAGCGGCAGATTTTATTGGACCGCTGCCAACTGGTCACAACTTGCTAGTACTGATAGATTATTTTAGTCGATTCACCGAAATTGTAATAATGAAGCAAATTACAGCGCATTTAACAGTTCGAGTTTTACACGAGACATTCTGTCGATTTGGCATGCCCGAGACATTGAAGACTGATAATGGGCCTCAGTTTATCAGTGAAGAACTAAGCCGTTTTTGTGAACAATTTGGCATTAAACATAATAGAACTATACCTTATTGGCCACAGGCTAACGGTGAGGTTGAGCGGTTCAATTGGTCCATTGTCAAGCGTCTCAAAATAAGCCAAGAAACGATAGGCTCTGACTGGAAATGGGATCTAAGAACATTTATTCTGATGCACAATTCGACCCCTCATTCGACCACCGGGGTAGCCCCATCGATCCTAATGTTCGGAAGGCAACTTAAAGATAAACTACCCGGTCTATTGATGAAAGGAAATAAACAATTGAAGAAATTCAGGATCGGGACCGTTCAAGGAAGCTGAATATGCGGATTGACGGCGTTCGGCTAAACCGAACGAACTAAAAGTTGGAGACACTGTAGTCACAAAACGAATTCAAAAGGAAAATAAATTATCCACAACTTTCTCTCCGGAAGAGTTTATTGTAAACGATCGAAAAGGATCAAATATCACGCTGAAATCAAACTCCTCGAGACGAATTATTAATCGAGACGTTACTCATCTGAAAAAGCTTCTTTCAGATATTAAAGAGCCGCTGGACCAGTCAAAAGACCATATTATCTCGGATAAAGTTGATGAGCAGGAACAGGAACAAAGGACAGCAGATAAACGACGAAAAATGGACGATGGTGAATCTCGCCCGAGCCGAGAACACAAACGTCCGGCATACTTACATGATTACAACCTGAACGAAGTTGATTTAGTATAAACAAAAGGAGGAATGTAGAGTCGCACTTTTATACACCTTGTTATATACACCTTTCTATATATATACTCACCTTTCGAATATGTACATCTTGGGAATCGAAATAAAGGTAACTCAGTCATATTCAGACTAACACAGAAGGTTGACGTGTTTAACTCGCTATCCGAAGAGTCCCGATACTACACTAACGAAATTGGATCGTCATCATCATCCGTTTGTTTTGACCATTGAGACTCTTTACGGCTCACCAGTGATTGACGATGTAGATGTGGGTATGATTTTAATCAATGCGATTATGACGAGCTAAATGCGAGAATTTCAAACATCAATTGGATTGAAATATTATCACTGGGTACTCTTGACGAGGCTGTGGACAGGTTTTATCGTGAATTGGACTTAATTTTTCAACAACACGTGCCTCTGAGAAGGCGGAAGCGCCGTCGCACAAATAAACGCCCCTGGTGGAACGATGGGCTGCGCAATCTGCGAAATCGGTTATTGAAGGTTCGTAAATGATTTTTCCGGAAAAGAGGTGAAGATGATAAATCGTTTGTGCGAGATTTAGAGCGACAATTTCAATCATTGAATGCATCTTGCTTTCGATCATACGTTTCACGACTTGAGAGTAACATGAAGGACGAGCCGAAGCAATTTTGGGCTTATTTGCGGAACAAAACATCCACCCGTGGTTTTCCTGAAAACGTGAACTACCGTGACAGGACCTCAACGACACCTGCGGAGTCAGCAAATCTATTCTCGTCTTTCTTTCAAAGTGTGCTAAGTAAAAACCCACCACCTTTGTCTGAATCGTACCTGAGTAGTCTGCCGACGTTCTCCTTGAATTTTCCTGTAACATCTTTCACCGAACGCGAAGTGTACACCAATCTACGTGATGTTGACGGTTCAAAGGGACTAGGATCGGACGGAATACAACCATGTTTCGTCAAGGAATGCTCTTCATCGTTAGCTGTACCGATATCCATGCTTTTCAATCGCTCTCTCGGTGAAAGTATTTTTCCCGCCAAGTGGAAGGAGGCTTTAATAACACCAATTCATAAGGCCGGTATCGTCCATGACGTCATAAATTACAGCGGAATTTCAATCCTGAGCTGCCTCCCAAAAGTTTTTGAAAGTATGCTGTTAGATATTCTCTACCCTGCAGTAAAACACATCATCACTACAGATCAGCATGGGTTTGTTAGAAAGCACTCAACAACGACGAGCTTAATGAGCTATGGGTCAACGCTGATTGATAAATGAGAGAATCGACAACAAATTGATGCAGTGTATGTAGATTTCTCCAAAGCCTTCGATCACCTTCCTCATCAGCTAGCTGTTGGAAAGTTGAGGCGAATCGGATTTCCGGACTGGCTGACCAATTGGATCTTCTCGTACCTTACAAACCACAGTGCATCTGTGCGACTTGGAACTGTACTTTCAGACCCTTTCGAATGATATTTGCAGCGAATTGACATCGTGTAAGGTGATGTACGCAGATGATCTGAAAATTTATCGCAGCATAACAACTCTCGTAGATTGTTGTGCACTTCAGATGGACATAGATAGGATCATGAGTTGGTGTGATAGAAACGGAATGACTATAAACATTCAGAAATGCAAATTAATCACATTCACACGAATACTTTCGCCAATTACGTTTGAGTATGCAGTGAGCGCTGCCCCAGTAAAACGAGTTTCATCAATCAAGGACCTTGGTGTTATACTTGACCGTAAGCTACGTTTCATCGAACACTTCAATGCAGTAACTGCTAAAGCCTATGCAGTACTAGGATTCATCAAACGAAACACCCAAGATTTCAACGACGTCTACTGCCTGAAGGCACTGTACATCAGTCTGGTACGCAGCATTCTAGAGTATGGAGTTATCGTTTGGGCCCCGTATCACACCGTACACATTAATCGCATAGAACGGGAGCAAAAGAGTTTCGTCCGGTATGCCCTTCGACGGCTTCCCTGGCGAAATCGATTTGAACTACCACCGTATGAGCATCGTTGTGCTCTTATCAACCTGCCTGCGCTACGAAACAGGAGAGTTTTTCTGCAGCGACTTTTTGTGTTCGATCTTCTCGCTGACAACATTGACTGCCCTCTGCTTCTCGCTAAGCTGGACTTCAACGTTCCTGGTAGGTCTCTGCGGAGAATGGACTTCTTTCGGCGCTCTACTCATAGCACGCAGTACGGCCAGAATAACCCGGTAGATGTTTGCTGTCAGCTCTTCAATAGCGTTTTTCATCATTTTGACTTTAACTTAAGTAGAGAAATGTTCAAATTGAAAATAGGTTTAAGTTAGTATAGTATTTCAGTCTGCACGAAAATTTATTAATTCGAAGACAATATATAATAATAATAATGATAATGAAATAGGTGTGATACTAGTTTAGGAACTTGGTGAGTTCCCCGGGGGCCTCAAGATCCGTCATAGGTGGCCAATGTGGTCGAAGCTGCTTTGAATGATCATTAGTGATCTAGACCAGCAAATTCAAGTAATGTTGGACCCATTTTAATACGTATTACACCATTTGTACATCAAAGTGATACCAGTTTATATGGGAATTTGCTGTGTGACCGCACTCTTCAATCCGTAACTCTGGAATCGGAAGTCGGATCCATTTGAAATTCAATAGCAGCTTATCGGAGCGTTATACCTTTCATTTAAAATTAAGTTTGTGAAAATCGGTTCGTCCATCTCTGAGAAAATTGTGTGAGTTTAAATGACACACACATACACACACAATCGAATCCGGCCTCGGTTAAAAAGTCGATTTTTACAGTGATTGCATAGCCTTTCTTTATATGAGAAAGGCAAAAAGGTGCGAAATCGGCAAAGTCCCAAAAAGTCGAAATTTATAAAAAAAATTCGTGATAACATAAAATCTCGACGATGCTTGACATCAAAAATACGAATTCGATTTCTGAAATTTGAAAAAAAAAAAATGAGTTCCGGCTTATATGGGAATTTCATATGTGACCGGACGGTTCAGTCTATATTTCCGGAACCATATAAGCGATCCGCGCGAAATTTTATAGACATCTGTGGGGATAATATAGCTTTCATTTGGGACTAAGTTTGTGAAATCGGTCCAACCATTTTCGAGAAGCTGATATGGATTTGCTAGTTTTGAAAGATGGTCACTTTTCCCGGGCACTTCCAGAATCGTCTATGGTGGTCAATGTAGTCAACGAAAGTTTGTTTGGCCGTCGGTGACCTAGAACTGCAAATTTAAGTTGTTTGAGAGACATTTTAGCGAAATTTTTACCTTTTTTTCTTTCATCGGAGTATCGGTTTGAATCACAATTTGCTATGTGATCGCACGCCACAACCCGTAACTCCGGAACCGGAAGTCGGTTCGGGATAAAATTTAATGGCCATTTACGGGGACGCAACATCTTTCATTTGAGATTAAGTTTGGTTGATTCGGTCTAGCCATCTCCGAGAAACCGATGTGACTGTTATTCTGAATTTGGATACTTCCGCCAGGGCTTCCGGAACCGATGATGGCGGCCAATGTGAACGAAAAGACTTTTAATGACTTTTAGTGACCTAGTACTACAAATTGAAGCAGTTGTGGTCACATTTTGGAAAAATTTTCACCATTATACATTCATTGCAGAATTGATTAAAATCGACATTTACTACGTGATCGTACTCATCACCCTGTAATTCCGGAACCGGAAGTCGGATCCATTAGAAATTCAATAGCATGGGAACCTGGCACCTTTCATTTGGGACTAAGTTTGTGAAAATTGGTTCAGCCGTCTCTGAGAACAGTGAGTGAGATTGTGTTCACGTACACACACAGACGCACATACACACTCACACACATATACACATACGTTTGCCGAACTCGACGAGCTGAATCGAATGGTATATGTCACTCGGCCCTCCGAACCTCCGTTAAAAAGTCGGTTTTCAGAGCAATTTCAATACCTTTCTATTGAGAAAGGCAAAAAGGTGCGAAATCGGCAAAGTCCCAAAAAGTCGATTCTCATAAAAAAAAAATTTCGTGTTAACATAAAATCTCGCCGTTTCATGCATTTTAAAGATGTTTGGCATCAAAAATACGAATTCGATTTCTGAAATTTCATGGGGTCCCCCGCTTTGAAAAAAAATGTTGAGCTCCGACTTATATGGGAATCTCATATGTGACCGGACGGTTCAGTCTATATTTCCGGAACCATATAAGCAATCCGTGCGAAATTTTATAGACATCTGTGGGGATAATATAGCTATCATTTGGGACTAAGTTTTTGAAAATCGACCCAACCATTTCCGAGAAACTTTTCCCGGGCACTTCGGGAACTGTCTATGGTGGTCAATGTAGTCAGCGAAAGTTTGTTTGGCCGTCCGTGACCTAGAACTGCAAATTTAAGTTGTTTGAGAGACATTTTAGCGAAATTTTTACCTTTTTTGCTTTCATCGGAGTATCGGTTTGAATCACAACTTGCACATTTACGGGGACGCAACATCTTTCATTTGAGACTAAGTTTGGTTGATTCGGTCTAGCCATCTCCGAGAAATCGATATGACTGTCGATTTTAGTCGATTTTTACAGTGATTGCATAGCCTTTCTTTATATGAGAAAGGCAAAAAGGTGCGAAATCGGCAAAGTCCCAAAAAGTCGAAATTTATAAAAAAAATTCGTGATAACATAAAATCTCGACGATGTTTGGCATCAAAAATACGAATTCGATTTCTGAAATTTGAAAAAAAAATGAGTTCCGGCTTATATGGGAATTTCATATGTGACCGGACGGTTCAGTCTATATTTCCGGAACCATATAAGCGATCCGCGCGAAATTTTATAGACATCTGTAGGGATAATATAGCTTTCATTTGGGACTAAGTTTGTGAAATCGGTCCAACCATTTCCGAGAAGCTGATATGGATTTGCTAGTTTTGAAAGATGGTCACTTTTCCCGGGCACTTCCAGAATCGTCTATGGTGGTCAATGTAGTCAACGAAAGTTTGTTTGGCCGTCGGTGACCTAGAACTGCAAATTTAAGTTGTTTGAGAGACATTTTAGCGAAATTTTTACCTTTTTTTCTTTCATCGGAGTATCGGTTTGAATCACAATTTGCTATGTGATCGCACGCCACAACCCGTAACTCCGGAACCGGAAGTCGGTTCGGGATAAAATTTAATGGCCATTTACGGGGACGCAACATCTTTCATTTGAGATTAAGTTTGGTTGATTCGGTCTAGCCATCTCCGAGAAACCGATGTGACTGTTATTCTGAATTTGGATACTTCCGCCAGGGCTTCCGGAACCGATGATGGCGGCCAATGTGAACGAAAAGACTTTTAATGACTTTTAGTGACCTAGTACTACAAATTGAAGCAGTTGTGGTCACATTTTGGAAAAATTTTCACCATTATGCATTCATTGCAGAATTGATTAAAATCGACATTTACTACGTGATCGTACTCATCACCCTGTAATTCCGGAACCGGAAGTCGGATCCATTAGAAATTCAATAGCATGGGAACCTTGCACCTTTCATTTGGGACTAAGTTTGTGGAAATTGGTTCAGCCGTCTCTGAGAACAGTGAGTGAGATTGTGTTCACGTACACACACACAGACGCACATACACACTCACACACATATACACATACGTTTGCCGAACTCGACGAGCTGAATCGAATGGTATATGTCACTCGGCCCTCCGAACCTCCGTTAAAAAGTCGGTTTTCGGAGCAATTTCAATACCTTTCTATTGAGAAAGGCAAAAAGGTGCGAAATCGGCAAAGTCCCAAAAAGTCGATTCTCATAAAAAAAAATTTCGTGTTAACATAAAATCTCGCCGTTTCATGCATTTTAAAGATGTTTGGCATCAAAAATACGAATTCGATTTCTGAAATTTCATGGGGTCCCCCCCTTTGAAAAAAAATGTTGAGCTCCGACTTATATGGGAATCTCATATGTGACCGGACGGTTCAGTCTATATTTCCGGAACCATATAAGCAATCCGTGCGAAATTTTATAGACATCTGTGGGGATAATATAGCTATCATTTGGGACTAAGTTTTTGAAAATCGGCCCAACCATTTCCGAGAAACTTTTCCCGGGCACTTCGGGAACTGTCTATGGTGGTCAATGTAGTCAGCGAAAGTTTGTTTGGCCGTCCGTGACCTAGAACTGCAAATTTAAGTTGTTTGAGAGACATTTTAGCGAAATTTTTACCTTTTTTGCTTTCATCGGAGTATCGGTTTGAATCACAACTTGCACATTTACGGGGACGCAACATCTTTCATTTGAGACTAAGTTTGGTTGATTCGGTCTAGCCATCTCCGAGAAATCGATATGACTGTTATTCTGAATTTGGATACTTCCGCCGGGGCTTCCAGAACCGATGATGGTGGCCAATGTGACCAAAAGACTTTGAATGGCTGTTAGTGACCTAGTACTACAAATCGAAGCAGTTGTGGTCACATTTTGGAAAAAATTTCACCATTATACATTCATTGCAGAATTGATTAAAATCGACATTTTCTACGTGATCGTGCTCATCACCCTGTAATTCCGGAACCGGAAGTCAGATTCATTAGAAATTCAATAGCAGCCTATGGGAACGTTTCACCTTTCATTTGGGACTAAGTTTGTGAAAATCGGTTCAGCCATCTCTGAGAAAAGTGAGTGAGATTGTGCTCGCGTACACACAGACGCACATACACACACATACCTACACACAGACATTTGCCGAACTCGACGAACTGAATCGAATGGTATATGTCACTCGGCCTTCCGTTAAAAATTCGGTTTTCAGAGCAATTGCAATACCTTTTTATTGAGAAAGGCAAAAACCTGTTTTAATCCACCTAGAGGTGCAATTGTGCCTTTCTCATTTCTCCAAACTATGATTGAATAGCTGGTTCGTACCATATGACATTATGGAAATGTCTTTCATTCTTATTACTCTTGGTAAGTATATATAAGAGCACCTTTTTGCATTCATCGCGGTATCGGTTTGAATCGGAGTTTTCTATGTGATCGCACTCCACAACCCGTAACTCCGGAGCCGGAAGTCGGATGGAGATGGAATTTAATATCAGTTTCCGGGGACGCAACACCTTTCATTTGAGACTAAGTTGATCAAATCGGTCTAGCCATTTTCGAGAAACCAATATAACCATTATTCTGAATTTGGATTCGTCGATGGTGGCCAGTGTGGGCAAAGAGACTTTGAATGACTGTTGGTGACCTAGATCTACAAATTCAACAGTTGTGTTTACATTTTGGAAAAAAAAATTCATCGCAGAATTCGTTAGAATCAGGATTTGCTGTGTGATCGTACGTATCACCCTGTAATTCAGGAACCAGAATCGGATCCACACAAAATTCAATAGCAGCTGATGGACCTTTCTTTTAAAATCAAGTTTGTCAAAATCGGTTCAGAAAATTCCGAGAAACCGATGTGGACAAATCAACAAATTTTGTTTTGTAACCATACTCTTCAACTCGTAATCCGGAACAAGATGTCGGTTGAAAATGAAATTCAATAGCAACCTATGGGGATATTATACCTTTCATTTGAATCTTAGTTTGTAAAAATCGGTTGAGCCATCTCCGAGAAACCGATGTGTACATTTTGTTAACAAATCCGCACATACACACACATACATACATACATACATACATACATACATACATACAGACAGATATTTTGCGATCTCGGCGAACTGAGTCGAATGTTATATGAGATTCGGCCTAGGGGCAGATCACTTGTGATGCATTTTTAAAAATCAGCGAAATTAATTGCATTTATTTCCATCAAAATAGAAATTCATAATGTATTTTGCGTTGCGTGCAATGTTTTTGCGTTGCCTGCAATGTGGTTTGCGTTGCATGTAAGACGTCAAAATCCTACAGAAAAACTAGCCCTACATTTAACAAAACGTCGAACAAAGTGGATTAGCGTAGGACGTTTGTTAAACAAACTTTTCTGCGAGGGAGTGCCAAGCTGATGCAAAAATGGAAATTAAATGCATTTTTTCTAATTTGATGCAAATTTGTTATACATTCTTAGAGTGATCTGCCCCTAGGCGGAAGCCCATTTCTGCTACAATATGATACAACGCTTTTTAAATCATCAGAAGGAGATGATTCGTTATGCGGTGGGTATGCTGAACAATATATATATATATATATATATATATATATATATATATATATATATATATATATATATATATATATATATATATATATATATATATATATATATATATATATATATATATATATATATATATATATATATATATATATATATTGTTCAGCATACCCACCGCATAACGAATCATCTCCTTCTGATGATTTAAAAAGCGTTGTATCATATTGTAGCAGAAATGGGCTTCCGCCTAGGGGCAGATCACTCTAAGAATGTATAACAAATTTGCATCAAATTAGAAAAAATGCATTTAATTTCCATTTTTGCATCAGCTTGGCACTCCCTCGCAGAAAAGTTTGTTTAACAAACGTCCTACGCTAATCCACTTTGTTCGACGTTTTGTTAAATGTAGGGCTAGTTTTTCTGTAGGATTTTGACGTCTTACATGCAACGCAAACCACATTGCAGGCAACGCAAAAACATTGCACGCAACGCAAAATACATTATGAATTTCTATTTTGATGGAAATAAATGCAATTAATTTCGCTGATTTTTAAAAATGCATCACAAGTGATCTGCCCCTAGGCCGAATCTCATATAACATTCGACTCAGTTCGCCGAGAACGCAAAATATCTGTCTGTATGTATGTATGTATGTATGTATGTATGTATGTATGTATGTATGTGTGTGTATGTGCGGATTTGTTAACAAAATGTACACATCGGTTTCTCGGAGATGGCTCAACCGATTTTTACAAACTAAGATTCAAATGAAAGGTATAATATCCCCATAGGTTGCTATTGAATTTCATTTTCAACCGACATCTTGTTCCGGATTACGAGTTGAAGAGTATGGTTACAAAACAAAATTTGTTGATTTGTCCACATCGGTTTCTCGGAATTTTCTGAACCGATTTTGACAAACTTGATTTTAAAAGAAAGGTCCATCAGCTGCTATTGAATTTTGTGTGGATCCGAGTTCTGGTTCCTGAATTACAGGGTGATACGTACGATCACACAGCAAATCCTGATTCTAACGAATTCTGCGATGAATTTTTTTTTCCAAAATGTAAACACAACTGTTGAATTTGTAGATCTAGGTCACCAACAGTCATTCAAAGTCTCTTTGCCCACACTGGCCACCATCGACGAATCCAAATTCAGAATAATGGTTATATTGGTTTCTCGAAAATGGCTAGACCGATTTGATCAAATTAGTCTCAAATGAAAGGTGTTGCGTCCCCGGAAACTGATATTAAATTCCATCTCCATCCGACTTCCGGCTCCGGAGTTACGGGTTGTGGAGTGCGATCACATAGAAAACTCCGATTCAAACCGATACCGCGATGAATGCAAAAAGGTGCTCTTATATATACTTACCAAGAGTAATAAGAATGAAAGACATTTCCATAATGTCATATGGTACGAACCAGCTATTCAATCATAGTTTGGAGAAATGAGAAAGGCACAATTGCACCTCTAGGTGGATTAAAACAGGTTTTTGCCTTTCTCAATAAAAAGGTACATATTGCAATTGCTCTGAAAACCGAATTTTTAACGGAAGGCCGAGTGACATATACCATTCGATTCAGTTCGTCGAGTTCGGCAAATGTCTGTGTGTAGGTATGTGTGTGTATGTGCGTCTGTGTGTACGCGAGCACAATCTCACTCACTTTTCTCAGAGATGGCTGAACCGATTTTCACAAACTTAGTCCCAAATGAAAGGTGAAACGTTCCCATAGGCTGCTATTGAATTTCTAATGAATCTGACTTCCGGTTCCGGAATTACAGGGTGATGAGCACGATCACGTAGAAAATGTCGATTTTAATCAATTCTGCAATGAATGTATAATGGTGAAAATTTTTCCAAAATGTGACCACAACTGCTTCGATTTGTAGTACTAGGTCACTAACAGCCATTCAAAGTCTTTTGGTCACATTGGCCACCATCATCGGTTCTGGAAGCCCCGGCGGAAGTATCCAAATTCAGAATAACAGTCATATCGATTTCTCGGAGATGGCTAGACCGAATCAACCAAACTTAGTCTCAAATGAAAGATGTTGCGTCCCCGTAAATGTGCAAGTTGTGATTCAAACCGATACTCCGATGAAAGCAAAAAAGGTAAAAATTTCGCTAAAATGTCTCTCAAACAACTTAAATTTGCAGTTCTAGGTCACGGACGGCCAAACAAACTTTCGCTGACTACATTGACCACCATAGACAGTTCCCGAAGTGCCCGGGAAAAGTTTCTCGGAAATGGTTGGGCCGATTTTCAAAAACTTAGTCCCAAATGATAGCTATATTATCCCCACAGATGTCTATAAAATTTCGCACGGATTGCTTATATGGTTCCGGAAATATAGACTGAACCGTCCGGTCACATATGAGATTCCCATATAAGTCGGAGCTCAACATTTTTTTTCAAAGCGGGGGACCCCATGAAATTTCAGAAATCGAATTCGTATTTTTGATGCCAAACATCTTTAAAATGCATGAAACGGCGAGATTTTATGTTAACACGAAATTTTTTTTTATGAGAATCGACTTTTTGGGACTTTGCCGATTTCGCACCTTTTTGCCTTTCTCAATAGAAAGGTATTGAAATTGCTCCGAAAACCGACTTTTTAACGGAGGTTCGGAGGGCCGAGTGACATATACCATTCGATTCAGCTCGTCGAGTTCGGCAAACGTATGTGTATATGTGTGTGAGTGTGTATGTGCGTCTGTGTGTGTGTACGTGAACACAATCTCACTCACTGTTCTCAGAGACGGCTGAACCAATTTTCACAAACTTAGTCCCAAATGAAAGGTGCAAGGTTCCCATGCTATTGAATTTCTAATGGATCCGACTTCCGGTTCCGGAATTACAGGGTGATGAGTACGATCACGTAGTAAATGTCGATTTTAATCAATTCTGCAATGAATGTATAATGGTGAAAATTTTTCCAAAATGTGACCACAACTGCTTCAATTTGTAGTACTAGGTCACTAAAAGTCATTAAAAGTCTTTTCGTTCACATTGGCCGCCATCATCGGTTCCGGAAGCCCTGGCGGAAGTATCCAAATTCAGAATAACAGTCACATCGGTTTCTCGGAGATGGCTAGACCGAATCAACCAAACTTAATCTCAAATGAAAGATGTTGCGTCCCCGTAAATGGCCATTAAATTTTATCCCGAACCGACTTCCGGTTCCGGAGTTACGGGTTGTGGCGTGCGATCACATAGCAAATTGTGATTCAAACCGATACTCCGATGAAAGAAAAAAAGGTAAATATATATATATATATATATATATATATATATATATATATATATATATATATATATATATATATATATATATATATATATATATATATATATATATATATATATATATATATATATATATATATATATATATATATATATATATATATATATATATATATATATATATATATATATATATATATATATATATATATATATATATATATATATATATATATATATATATATATATATATATATATATATATATATATATATATATATATATATATATATATATATATATATATATATATATATATATTTTGTCTACGTTTCCGACAGTCTGTGTAACTGTGACAACACAGATATCGCGAGTTGTGAGCTCCGATATGAGACACGCGTCAATAGCCTTATTTGCAAGAATGCAAGCACGAGGCATTTCACGTGGGTTAGTCATGCCTGTCTTGTTGTAAGCAATGAAGGCAGTGTTAAGTAACTTTCCAAAATAGAAGTTTCCTTTATGGAAATACGGTTCTTGAACCAATGCTATGGAAGCTTTACCTTCCTGCATGAGTCGAGATAAATTCATAGTTGCTGTACGTTAATGTTGGAGATTGATTTGTGCTATTCGAACCATTGTTGATTAGAGAACTGTACATTTCAGCTCCAACACAAATTGCACAACAACTAGAGGACACCAAGCGAGTTGGGATGTTAACGCATTTAGCGAGCCATATCAGGTTTAAATGGGATATGATCATTTGATTCCCACGATTTGCGAAGAAAATAATGGTCCACTGTGTCAGAGATTCGCATAACACAGTAAGGGCAAAACCCAAATTGTTCCGTGCGCGACTGGCATATTTTAGACCCTCCAGTCATTAAGTCCTCGGCACGTCAGTCGCCTCCTACGACATGGGAGCAGGACTCCAGTGGCTCAATTCTAGGCCGGATACCACACGGCCTCTGGGCAGGTTCATCTGTACACATCGAAATTTGATAATCGAAACTCAACAAAATTTCGCCGAACTACCATCAGCCGAGAGTCTCAGCAAACCCCCAGCCAACAAAAATTCGGCAAAATTAAGTGGATCATCGGTGAAAAAACGGTGTGTAGAGTGAACGTTCCGCTGCGTAATGCAGCATACTGGGGAGTTCGCCCAACTCTTCCCAGGCTCCGTTCGCCATTGAGAATGTTTTAAACCCCCTCAACAATTTTACCCATAGCACGGGTCGCATGACACTATGGAATTGGGGTTCCCTGTTTGGTAGATTTTTACTACTGAAACAGGTAGTCCGTAGTGTAATTCTTAGCCGGTTGAAACAACCACTACCGACACTACACAACTTATCTAGGCTGTTCGGTGAAAGAAGCTGACATTGAAGAACAGCTTCCATATTTAGATGGGCGAACAGCCGCTTTTATCAACATTTTCATTATAACAGCAAATTGCGTGCTGAATAAGCCCATTTCATGACAAATATAGTGTTGATAGTTTTGTTTTGAATTTTATATGTCAAGGAGAGCATGAAGGCAAGTTCTCTCAGTTCACAATCGTGCAGCTGCCAATGATTCTAAGAACCATACGTTCATCTAAATTACTAATGTAATGGTTAGATTTGGGACCGATGAAATCAACCCATTACAAAGTTTGTTTGATTGAATCCGAACTGAAAATTTAATTCAGCTTCCAAATTAAGTCTACTAGTTAACAACATTAGCTAACTAATGTAGCAAGTTAAATCCGCATACAAAATCTTTTCGTTTTTTTTGCGAACCTGTAATTCCCCGAATCGTAAAATTTACCTCATGAAAAACCGCATATTTGAATTTAAATTCATTTCTCTTGGAAATGGAGGATCATTAAATTGTTTTCTCTAAACAATGGGTTTTAAACTTAATGCTACGTCGCACAACTTCTGACCCTACCCTCCCCCTCGTCACACTTCGTCACAAATTTGGTATACCCTCCCTACTCCCCAAAATGCTACGTCATTTATGCATGGCCCCTGAACAGAAAATTGCGGAGGGATATGTTTTTTATGGCATGCAGCTAAATTCCCAATTTACGCTAATAATTACATTGATGCACTGATTGTCCACTGTGTCTAGTGTAATTATGGCGTAATTTACGTCAAGAATCCATCACACACTATTTTTTCCACCATAAGAGCTCAAATATTGTCAATTAGGCAATCCATTAGACGTTTGTTTGATAATTCAACGGTGGGTTCTGTCAACAAGTCTACTCCTGCGAACAGAAAAACTCGTCCGACAAACAACTTTGTTAGTCCGATTCGTTTGATGTTGGATCGAATCAACGATATTGTCGGACGTCGCACCCCTCGAAGTAACGTCAGAATAAGTAAACAAGAAATAATCAGCTGATCCGAAACGTCTCATGGATTGCCTAATTCGATCGTGAACCGACAAATGGGCGAAACTAACAAATGTACACAAACAGAGATTTGATTAATATCTGAAAGAGGAGTAAAAATACTTTATAAAAAATATAAAAACTCATTTATAAATATTCCACACTTCATGAAAATCAATAAAAAACAACGGCGCATCCGACTTTCAACTGCAAACAAAATGCCAGGAGGGTTACGCCTCTGCATTTCTAAGGTAGTGTATACAGGCGAAATTGACAGCATCATTGTTTACAAGGTCCGTAAACAGAATCGCCCTAAACAAAAACCAAGTGCTTGTTACGCCCAGGGGGAATAATAAATTTTACCCTCCAGCGAGCACGGCGAAAGCCACATTTGATTTTTGTTTTTTGGCGACACTGCAGGGCGAAATTGAGAGTCGTCAAAACAAGAGGGCGACTCGAAAATGGCCTAATCAACATTTCATAACAACACTTGGCGAAATAATCTGTTTTCAATTTTATCAACGAAAATGTTATTATATAAAACATTTTGTTATGCTTCCGAAAACTAGTATTGTTTCAATACATTTGAAAGCGCAGTATGCAAACACTGTTAAAATACGAATTAATTTTCTGAACCGAATTTTCAAAGCTATTTTTCTCGATTCGATATCATTGCGACTTCGGCCCTTTGGTCCATTCATGATCAAATTAACAACTTTCGAGAAATTTGTTAGTTTGTCTCAACGATTTCTCTGACGTCACCGAAAACTGTCAAGCGGACCCTACACGTGCAGAAATATTGTCAATAAATCGATTATTGATCAATATATTGATCGTGTAAGGGTGTCTTGAAAATATTGATCATGTAGAAATCAAATGGGATTGACGTATTGAAGCAGTCTTGACAATATTTTTATTGACAATATTCTTGTCCCGTGTAGGGTCCGCTTCAATTCGCGGAGTAGCAAGCCTCGAGGATCGTTTCTGTGAGCCGTGCAATTTGCCCACCTTTCTCTTCTATACTTCTTGGGCGCGTTTGACATTTCAATCTACGGCGCACGCTAATCGCAGAATGCAAAGAGAATAGGAAAAGAGACGAATAGTGTGAAGCCAAAAATACCTTATTGAGCAGACCAATCGTGCAATGTAAATAAACATTACTCATGCCTGAGTTGGAGGAGATAAGTATTGTAAATCTATCAAAAAAAAATTGAATTTTCGTCAGAATTTAGTGCAATCGTGATTGTAAGGTGCATTCTAGAGTCTATGTATGAGTAAAAACAAGTTTTAGAATTATTTCATCTCTTTGTTTCGAAATGCGCATCGTTTGATAAACAAATCCAACGATCGACAAAAGGTTTGTTTTCAAAATATAATAGGAGTCATTTAAAGTGCTGCCTTTGGAAACGGTTGCCAAATTCTAGTGTTGAAATCATCGTAAAGGGAGTGTTGCCGTTTTGACTGATTTTCACTCTGCGTCTCTTTCACTATTCTCTTTGGCAGAATGATTATTTATTGAGATTAAAAACCTTTTTCGTCCACAGATGGCACTGCATTACATTTCAACATAGATTTTTCATTGGGGCTTAAATCGCCAATGTAAACAAACTGCGTTTTCGCTATTATGGCATTATGCTACTAAAATACTAAAAGTTTGAGTTGAAAATTAGTTAAAATAGTTCGACATAGATCTTTCATTAGGGCTTAAATCACAAATGTAAGCAAACAGCGTTTTCGCTATTATGACATTATGCAACAAAAATACTACAAGATTGAGGTGAAAATTAGTTAAATAGGTTTTAAGTTCGATTTATAATTAAAGAAAACAAAACGGCCAAGCATGCATTTTCTTCGAGTTTTCGACTTAGGCCCTTATTCTCGTATGGAATATAAAGGCTAAACTTACATTTTATGACAGAACCGGGCATACGGTTATTATTCACAAAATTATTCTTTAAACGGCGGTTCTATTATATAAATGATAAGTAATATCTACTGTGATCATGTCTACTTGGTGATTATTGCACATATACATTCGAATATTTTGATATTTTCGTGAAATTTGAAGAAAAGATGCACACGCCCTTTCATTTGCATTGGGTTTCTATGCGCCCATTTGCTGAGCCCTATTAAAAAATATCCTGTCAAGCTCGCCTATTTACCCAGCAAGACAGAGTCAGTTTAGCCCTAAGAGTTTAGCCCATTTACCGCGCCCTCCTGAAAATTATATTCACGGTATAGCCCTTTCGAAAATGGTGGCTGCTGAAATGCGAAATCACGACTGGAATGCAAATTGGGCGTAAGCATTCTTTTAGTTTCTACCCACGAAAAACACATTGGAATCAAATTCTTTGTTATATTGTTATAAGATTTAATCAAAGATTACTTAGAAAAAACATGGTAATAAAATAATTCGACATAGATATTTCATTAGGGCTTAAATCGCAAATGTAAACAAACTGCGTTTTCGCTATTATGATATTATGCGACAAAAATACTACAAGATTGAGGTGAAAACTAGTTAAAATGGTATTTAGTTCGATTTATAATTAAAGAAAACAAAACGGCGAAACATGCATTTTCTTCGAGATTTCGACTTAGGCCCTTCTTCTCATATGGAATATAAAGGCTAAACTTACATTTTTTGACAGAACCGGGCGTACGGTTATTATTCACAAAATTATTCTTTAAACAGCGGTTCTATTATATAAATGACAAGCAATATCTACTAGGATCATGTCTACTCGATAGTTGTTGCACATAAACATTCGAATATTTCGATATTTTCATGAAATTCGAAGAAAAGATGCACGCGCCCTATCATTTACATTCGGTTTCTATGCGCCCATTTACTGAACCCTATTAAAAAGTATACTGTCAAGCTCGCCCATTTACCCAGCCCTAACCAGCAAGACAGTCAGTTTAGCCCTTTTACCGCGCCCTTCTGAAAATTATGTACACCGTTTAGCCCTTCCGCAAATGGTGGTTGCTGAAGGGCGAAATCACGACTGGGATGCAAATTGGGCGTAAGCATTTTTTTAGTTTCTACCCACTAAAAGCACATAGGAATTAAATTCTTTGTTATATTGTCATAAGGTTTAACCAAAGATGCTCCCGGAAAAACATGGTCATAAAGTAATTTATACCTACAATAAAAACTACATTTAGAAAATCATCGCCGTATATTGAAACTGATTTTTCTCCATTTGAGTTCATTGCGACTTTGGCCCTATTGAAAGATCTGTGTCGAATTTATACCTACAATAAAAATTACATTTAGAAAAGCATCGCCGACTGTTGAAACTGCTTTTTCTTTATTTGAGCACATTGCGACTTAGGCCCTAAAGATCTGTGTCGATTTATGTCCTTTGTGATTCGTATGGGATTTACAGGAGTGGACCATATTGTTAATAATATACAATATTTGCTCACAGGTTTGCTTGCGATTCCGATGACAGACAAGTCGTCGCTGTTGTGCTACACAGAAAAAATTACTGTGAATTTAAAGAAAGTTTGTATTAAAAACAAGTTTTACGTTTGTTCTATGGCCTATGCAGATTTCTTGTTGAAACAACAATTATTTTTGTTAGAAGTAAAACAATTCAATATTGTTGGTATTTTTGACAGGACGGGACATCTAACTAAAAAAATGTTAATTCAACACAGTTTTCGTGCATAGATCAAAGTGAATTTATTTGTTTTGATAAAGTTAATTACTTTTTTTTAACGGGCTGATAGGACTGCAGCTTCCCAGTTAAACTCATTCCGGAACCGGTTCGGATTTCTGAATGGAGTCAGTATGGATTCCAAATCAAATGCAACAACCGATTCCGAATCAATCGGTTTCAGAATCGGTTGTTGCATTTGATTTGGAATCCATACTGTCTCCATTCAGGATTCCGAATCAAATTCCGAATGGTTTGACCGGGTTATAGCTTGAGAATTTCATACATACATACAAACTATTTGGCGCAAGTTCAGAGCGTGTAACGTCGTGTCATCTAGTCTGTCATCCTATGGAAAATCATCCTACCATCGCCTTGGGGTCAACGTCATATTGGCAAATTTCGCATTGAACCCGCTTCTGTCTCTTCCTAACCTCATTTTTGTCCGAAGCAGATCAATCGACTATTAATTGAAACGGTAAACATACTAGCAGTATTAGTCCTTACTCGCGAATACTTTTCCTTCAACTGTGCTGTTTCTTCTCTATCTTATAACATAACTCGATTATCCCTGTTCTAGTCAATATACATATTCATTACATTATGGACCAGGCAAACCCTTAATTTTTCTATTATTATTATCCTGAGTAGCTATACCAGTGAAGGTATTTTAGGATTTCGCAAAAAGAATCTCTGCCAATAAAGGCGTAAGAAATATTTATCCACTATTAACCACAAAGTTTGCTCGAACCGAATGTCCGCCTGGTTCGACTCGAATAGACCACACCGACCCGAAAGGGTTGCTTATCATTTCTGAGAGCCGGTGTGCTTGGTCGAGTTTAGTAATCATTAGAACAAATCCTGAATAATTAACTATCTCTTACATTCGTAACCGAACTTTGTACCGAGAAACAAGTGCTTTTTGTTCTCTCCGGTGTGGTTTAGTTTTTTCGGTAGTACGAAGGTGCTTGCTGTGGCAGAGGCTGCAGTAAAGCATTACTAACAGTCCCGCGAGTGATAATTATTACCTGCGATATCGGTGAAGGTAGTGCAGTGAAGTGCGTTACTAAACAGTTTTCTTGCCTGAAAGACGGCTTTGTTTAGACGAGCTATATCAGCTCTCTACTGTGTGAAGGTCACTCGGGTGACGGATAAAACAAACGAAGGGTCAAATCACCTACCAGCTCGCCAGGAACCAACTGGTGAAGTGTTTCGTGTTTTACTTTTCTTATCGATTTTTTTTCTTTTTATTGCTTTTGATTTTTTTTATTTTGATTTAAGTTAAACAGTGCGTGTTGCTCCCGCAACAAAATGGAACAAACAGAAGGATCACCCTCCGAATACGAATCTTATGAGGAAGAGGAACGTATATCTGATTCGAAGACAGATAATGTTATGGTCGATCCACTTCCCCCACTTTCCCCCAATGTCTCGCAGCCCCCCGAGTCAAGGTTTACCAGGATGCATCCGCTGGTCCTTGGGTGGTATACTTTCGGCCCAAAAATAAACCGTTAAACAGCAGAACTGTTGCACGGGAGCTGACAAAACGTTACTCGGCCGTAACCGAGATTAAAAAGGTTCAGTCAGATAAACTGCGCGTAGTCGTTACTGACTTGAAACAGGCCAATTATATCGTTAGCAATAGCCTCTTTACGCTGGAGTATCTCGTCTACATCCCTTCTCATGATGTGGAGATCGACGGTGTGGTAAGTGATGCTGGTCTAACTGTCGATGATCTGATGAATGATGGGGCTGGCCGCTTTAAGGACCCTAACCTTCAATCAGTTAAGATTTTGGAGTGCAAGCAATTGCACTCAAAGTCCATCGAAGATGGGAATTACTATCCATCAGACTCGTTTCGCGTAACCTTCGCCGGATCTGCACTTCCGAGCTACGTCGAAGTGGGAGTTCTATTTTTACCATTTTTTGTTAACCATTTTTGTTAACGACCTATTGAGTCAATTTGTCAACAGTTTTTACGGCATTTAATTAGCAAGGGACTGGAAGGTGAAGTATATTTTTCAATATTTAGAGCCATAGTACTCAAGGGAGAGCAAGGTGTTGAAAGGAGAAAGTTTAGAAAAGCGTGGAAGGATCATATATGCAAGCTTAGAGCTCACCGGCGACTTAACTTTTTGTCTGTTACCGTAGGAGTCAGGGTCTTTTGGCATTAGAAATGCGAATCATCTGAGTCTACGGCATGTCCGGACAAGCGTAAAGTAACTTGTTACTTCAGTCTGTTCCGACAGCATGAAGTAACAAGTTACTTTACGCTTGTCCGGACATGCCGTAGACTCAGGTGATTCGCATTTCTAATGCCAAAAAACCCTGACTCCTACGGTAGCAGACAAAAAGTTAAGTCGCCGGTGAGCTCTAAGCTTGCATATATGATCCTTCCACGCTTTTCTAAACTTTCTCCCTTCAACACCTTGCTCTCCCTTGAGTACTATGGCTCTAAATATTGAAAAATATACTTCACCTTCCAGTCCCTTGCTAATTAAATGCCGTAAAAACTGGGAGGAGTTCGTCTACCTGTACGCCTGTTTGTACCGCGGGTCATGAATTATTCCAATTGCAAGCAGCTAGGTCACACGGCCACCTACTGTAGCAACAAGCAACGGTGCGGTAAATGTGGGGAACGCCATGCGGATGATACTTGCAGTAGGCCCGCTGAGAAGTGTGTTTACTGTGGGGAGAATGCGCATGCACTTTTGACATGCCCAACGTACAAACTTCGCGCGGATAAACTGAAGCGATCCGCCAAAGATCGCTCCAGACGCTCTTACGCAGAAATGCTTAAAAGAGCTGTTCCACTTATCTCCGAAAACCCATTCGCTCTCTTGCCAACTGACGATAACGCCTCTAACGATCCTTGCGAGGGGCATTCTTTGGCTCCGCTTGGAAACTCTAGGAAAAGACCTAATCAAAACTCACCTGAACTTCCTCGTAAGGGCCCTAAGTTGTTGTGTGGTTTCTTGAGGGTAACATTGTCCCACATGACTGGAGACAGGTGAGGGTCATCGCCATCCAAAAACCAGGAAAACCAGCCTCCGACCACAATTCGTATCGTCCGATTGCAATGCTGTCCTGTATCCGGAAGTTATTCGAAAAAATGATCTTGTTTCGCCTCGATAATTGGGTCGAAACTAATGGCTTACTGTCAGATACACAATTTGGCTTCCGCAAAGGCAAAGGGACGAACGATTGCCTTGCGTTACTCTCAACAGAAATTCAAATGGCATATGCTAACAAAGAGCAGATGGCATCAGTATTCTTGGATATTAAGGGGGCTTTCGATTCAGTTTCTATGAACATTCTTTATGAGAAGTTGCACCAGCATGGTCTTTCGCCAATTTTAAATAACTTTTTGCTAAACCTGTTGTCTGAAAAACAAATGCATTTCTCGCATGGCGATTTATCGACATCACGATTTAGCTACATGAGCCTTCCCCAGGGCTCATGTCTAAGCCCTCTCCTTTACAATTTTTACGTGAATGACATTGACGAATGTCTTGTCAATTCCTGCACGCTAAGGCAGCTTGCAGATGACGGTGTGGTCTCTATTACAGGTCCTAAAGCCGTCGACTTGCAAGGACCACTGCAAGATACCTTGGACAATTTATCTGCTTGGGCTCTCCAGCTGGGTATCGAGTTCTCCACGGAGAAAACTGAGCTAGTCGTATTTTCTAGAAAGCGTGAACCAGCGCAACTACAGCTTCAATTAATGGATCAAACTATTGCTCAGGCTTCAACATTCAAATATCTCGGCGTATGGTTCGACTCTAAAGGTACCTGGGGATGTCACATTAGGTATCTGAAACAGAAGTGCCAACAAAGGATCAACTTTTTCCGTACAATAACTGGAACATGGTGGGGTGCCTATCCAGGAGACCTAATCAGGCTGTACCAAACAACGATATTATCAGTGTTGGAGTACGGATGATTCTGCTTTCGCTCCGCTGCGAACATACACTTCATCAAACTGGAGCGAATCCAGTATCGTTGCTTGCGTATTGCCTTGGGTTGCATGCATTCGACCCATACGATGAGTCTCGAAGTGCTGGCGGGCGTTCTTCCGCTGAAAAATCGATTCTGGGATCTCTCATATCGATTGCTCATTCGATGCGATATTCTGAACCCATTGGTGATTGCAAATTGCGAAAGGCTTGTCGAGCTTAATTCTCAGACCCGATTCATGTCCTTGTACTTCCATTATATGGCACAGAACATCAATTCATCTACGTATAACGTCAACCGTGCTCATCTCTTAGATACTTCTAATCCAACTGTATTTTTCGATACATCCATGAAGGAAGAGATTTGTGGAATTCCGGATCATATTCGCCCACAAGTGGTCCCAAATATTTTCTATAACAAATACCATCAAGTCGACTGCGCCAAAATGTTCTACACTGACGGATCAATTCTCGACGGGTCCACAGGCTTCGGTATCTTCAACGAAAATCTTGCTGCCTCATTCAAACTCAATGATCCTGCTTCAATTTACGTCGCAGAATTAGCTGCCATTCAGTATACTCTCGGGATCATTGCCACCCTGCCCTCAGACCATTACTTCATCGTTTCGGATAGTCTCAGCTCCATTGAGGCCATCCGTGCGGCGAAGCCTGGAAAGCACTCACCGTATTTCCTGGGGAAAATACGGGAATATCTGAGTGCTTTATCTGAAAAATCTTACCAGATTACCTTGGTTCGGGTCCCGTCACATTGTTCTATTGCGGGCAACGAGAAGGCGGACTCTTTAGCCAAGGTGGGCGCATTAGAAGGCGACACTTACGAAAGACCAATTTGCTTTAATGAATTTGTCAGTATCTCTCGTCAGAGGACGCTCGATAGTTGGCAAACCTCATGGAGCAATGGGCATCTGGGACGGTGGCTACATTCCATTATCCCGAAGGTATCAATGAATGCTTGGTTTAAGGGGTTGGATGTGAACCGGGACTTTATTCGTACGATGTCAAGGATCATGTCCAACCATTACTCGTTTGACGCGCATCTCCGTCGTATAAGGCTTGCTGAAAGTAATCATTGTGTTTGTGAGAACGGCTATCACGACATCAAGCATGTTTGGCTGTGCGCAGAGTACTGTGTTGCCAGGTCCCAACTAATAGATTACCTTCGGGCCCGAGGTAGATCACCCTATGTGCCAGTCCGGGACGTCCTGGCAAGCCGTGACCACCCCTATATTTTTCTTATCTATATCTTTTTGAAAACTATTGATGTCCAAGTTTAATGCATTTTCCCCTCTCTCATTCACAGTAGAATCTCACCAACCTATCCCTGTATCTACAATATGGCATTGCTTCACGAGTCTTCAGTACATACCCTTCTTGATAACCGTCTAACCAGAACATCATGACATACCTCACATGCAGATGATATAGAGAACATCATGACATCATCAGAGTGCCAATAATTATCCGAAATACCGACCCTCCCCTCGCCCCTGCGATTACAGGCTGGAAACTACAACACTACAACAAAGTGTGCATATCCGCCACAATGATCAATCAGCAAACGACGATGTCAATTACACAATATGTATCCCACTTCCTACCTTTTTCCTTTACTTACATAAGAGGGGAGCAAGCCGCCCCTAAATACGGCTTTCTTTTCCCCCACTAACATGTGCCATGTAATTTAAAAAAAAATAATTATCGGCCTCGTTAAGCTACAGCATTTGGGCCCAAATAAACGTATTTAAGATAAAAAAAATTAAAAAAAAACTATCTCTTAGGTGCCAGTCCTGCACTCCTTTCCTAAACTAGCCTCATACTCACGATCAAAAGAGTCGACAACTAGTAGGATCCACATGTCCCCCACCCAAGCGAATTGATCAACTTGCAAGTAGGAGCACATATCTACCAACCAGCCAAGAAGACTTCCGTATCAATGAGAATGGACCATGCCAGTCGAAGGCCACAGGCCCAGCGCCATCTCGTACAGTGTCATTGTCATTTCTCAAGATGAGAACCTACAAAGCCTAACTGTTCGTATGTGCTAGTCCGTATAGATTTTGGTTTGCTGAAACGAAACAAGAAAAGCATAACAATTGTTATTAGTATCGTAGCTATAATAAATAAATAAACGCTTTCTCCTCTGTTGTTGGTTTCCCTGTTCGCAGTCCTCCCTTTTGTTCCTGATCTGTTTGGGCCACTGGCTTTCCGTTTCCTTGGCCGTCCCGCTCTCCCGCACCGATCCGCACACATCGTAGCAGAAGAAACAAATGAAAAGACAAAACAAAACAAAATGAAAATAAATGGACGTCTGCTATCTGTGCCTAAATTGATGTTGCTTCTCAGTTTTGCACGACCCAGGGGGGACTTGGCCTTGATCCCAATGCTCTGTCACCGATGTTACGTGATATGTTATGGAATATTCTTTGTTTGGGGGCCATTCATAAACAATGTTGTACGTTTTTTTATCCCTGATCCGCTGATACGTCTAAAATTCATTTTTAGTTTTTATCTCGTTACGTGACGCTCTTCCCCTATTGTCAATATCCAACATCATTTATGAATGGTCCCCTGGTGATATATTTAGAGCAGACAATCCAATGAAAAATAGGATTGACAGGATTTTAGTGCGCTCTTGGCGCCTTGTGTCACATCTTCATGTTTGTTTTACATACTAAGAATACCAAAGCATGCGATGTGATGACCGGAAGATTAGAGAATCAACTCCTCCCCTTCCCCCCCGTTTTGATAAAGTTAATTACTTTGAATCAAAAAACAATACAGGTAACACCAAAAATAGGTTAAATATTTGAAAGCACAGATTTGATGATTGAAATGGCTTGTCAAAAATATTCGAAACAATAAATATATTAGTTGCAATAAATAATAGTGCTTTTGAAATATTGGTAGGTATTTTATTTGAATTAATTTATTTATTTCACAACGATTTTATTGATTGAAATTGTAGGTTCTAAAATCCCTACCTGAAGTTCCGAGGGTGTGATCCGTAAGTCGTGTTGTTTGATCCAATCCTGATGAGAAACGGATGTCCTGCATATGCATATTTCCATGGATTCAGCGATTTACAGTGTTCAGTTCCTGTAAAAATATAAAAATTATTAGATTTAGGGTCGAGATAGATATTTTTATTCTGACCAATCTGTTTTTTCTCCGCTCAACAGTGTAAATAAAACAAATTTTGTTTGTTTTATAAGAAACGAAGTGGGAAATAGCCTCTTCTTTACCCGCCACTCAATAAACATTAGCGTTGATTCGGTGGTAGAAGAAAAAATAACGTATGAATTACCGCTTACCGAAAATTCCGAAATAATTGATGACAAATGGAACGCAGTCCGGAAAACTTCACTTCTGCTCCAGAAATCTGCTGCATTTCATGCCTGTCGATAAAAATTTCTCTACCAGAAGCAACTTTGCAATGTCAAATGGAGAGAAACGGTGCAAGGAAGCATTGTTTTGAAACGACATAAAAAATTGTTATTTTAAAAATATAAACAGTCGTACCGAAGTATTATAATTGATACGAATCGTTTTATTTTTATGACTAAGCGCATAAATATATATATATATATATATATATATATATATATATATATATATATATATATATATATATATATATATATATATATATATATATATATATATATATATATATATATATATATATATATATATATATATATATATATATATATATATATATATATATATATATATATATATATATATATATATATATATATATATATATATATATATATATATATATATATATATATATATATATTTAATTTCAATAAAGTTGATACAATTAAAACTACACTTTTTTCTTTCAAAAAATGACAAATATTTTTTTTTAAATGATTTTCTAGATATCAATATTTTTATTGCTTTTTGTTATAAAGTTTTGGTTTTTCATTTTGACTACGACATATTTTTCTGCGTGTATCTTATGACAAACGCCATTTTGGGGTGATCTGAGTTAGATATGCCATGTAGTAAACGTTTTAAAATCTCCATAAAGTCGCGTTTTCAGAATTTTTAAATTCTGCTGGGTTACTGAGATATAGCGAAACACGATTATGACAAACGCCATTTTCTCGAGTGATCGAGTTGTGCTATCTTATGACAAAAAAGAGACAAGACAGTTTGGGGGCCATGCATAAATGACGTAGCATTTTGGGGGGTAGGGAGGGTATACCAAATTTGTGACGAAGTGTGACGAGGGGGAGGGTAGGGTCAGAAGTTGTGCGACGTAGCATTATGTTTAAAACCCATTGTTTAGAGAAAACAATTTAATGATCCTCCGTTCCCAAGAGAAATGAATTTAAATTCAAACAAGTTACTTTTGATGCGGTTTTTCATGAGGTAAATTTTACAATTCGCAGAATTTCAATTTCAAGTTCGCAAAAATACGAAAAGATTTTGTATGCGGATTTAACTTGCTACATTAGTTAGCTAATGTTGCTAACTAGTAGACTTAGTTTGGAAGCTGAATTAAATTTTCACTTCGGAATCAACCAAACTAAATTTAGTAATTTAGATGAACGTATGTTTCTTAGAATCATTGGCAGCTACAGGATTGAGAGAACTTCTCTTCATGCTCCCCTTGACATATAAAATTCAAAACAAAACTATCAACACTATATTTGTGATGAAATGGGCTTATTTTGCACGAAATTTGTTGTTATAATGAAAATGTTGATAAAAGTCGTCAAACATTTCGAAAGGACATGTATTTAAAATAATTGAAAAGCATGTAATTTTTTTTTCATCACCCGGGCGCTGTGCATGGGACGAGGGGGAGGGGGTAGGTAAATGCTACGTTATTTACGAGGGGGAGGTTAGAATTTTGTGACCAAATGCTACGAGGGGGGAGGGAGGGGTCAAAAATCGCTGAAAAAAAGCTACGTCATTTGTGTACGGCCCCTTGTTGGCTTGCTATAAGCCGAAAAGCTTATAGCAAGCCAACAGATGTCTCTGATGACATAGGTAATTCCTATGCAGATCAACCATAAGCATTAGCTAGGTTCTTGTCTCAGGAGCAAAACTTTTCCTACCATAGCTTTTTTCTGGGAATGGTTGGCTTATATATTCATGATTATTGAACAAATTTCCTTTTGAGATTTCCACTTGTTTTGGAAAGTATACCGAAATGTGGTGATGGATTATGCAAGAAGAACATTTGTATATCAAACAATGTCAACAATAATATTGATATACATTGCCTCTAAATTGTCAATGAAACCAATTTTTGTCCATTGTTTTTCCTGAATAAAGGAGGAAAATTGGAAAAAACTTTGTGTTCTAATGCCATCATTTTGTAACCTGATATTCCTGCTATCGCATGGAAAAGTATAATTTTGGACATAGTGATCTGTAACGCATAATTTTACGAATCAGTTATAATTCATTTTTATATTAAATCTTCTGTACACATTTTTGACACGTCATACATATTTTATCATCAATACACACTTATGACACGTATGTGAGCGACTTTGGTCTACATTTTAAGCAAAAACTGTAAATATAGTTAACCAATCTTCGCACAAATCGAGAAATTATTTCAGAAAAGATAGAAGCATCGAATGCCTTCTCCGAAAAGCTTCTAACATTTATAAATTTTAAGATTTTCAATCTCAAACTTTAAAAATCGTTTTTCTCGAAAAGTGCTAAATGGCGCTTGTCATAAGATAGCATAACAGCGACGAAGTGACAAGGCCACCTCGCCCGGCGGATCCTCAGCGGCTTTGCGCCGCTTCGGATCCTTGGACTTGGCTATGCGGCATTAAGCTAGCTTCGCCAAAAGCCTTACATTCAAGAGCACAATAACCATACGAGAAAGGTTGGTAGGTACAACTTATTATTAAACTTGTTGATGAATTATTAAAATTTTCGCTTTTCGCCTCTTTTTTATGAATCTACAACACTAAACTAGCATATTTACGAAAGAAAAACATGTTTTCCTCTTACTGGGGGAAAATACCTAAAGTAAACAATTACCGTATTCGGGATTCGCTGTGCTGGAAAATTTGTGTAGTGGTAGTCGGAATAATCGAAAGTTAATAAAGGAAGGCTATCAAAGTGACGGTCTAGTTTAAATGTTTCCCAAAATTATAACAATTACTTCGTCCAAAATGTAATGTTATTTCTCCTTGACCTGAAAAATATTTTTCTCTGCTAGGTTCTCGTTAACACCAATAAAATTACATTTTCTATTTACGCTTTCTCAAATCATGTTTGGCCGCTTCAGTTTCTTGTTTAATTTTATTTTTGAAGGTGTTCATCATACGTTTGAACCCTTCCGGTGTTATTTCGACTAACTTTTGTTCCTGAGTGATTGCTCGACTGCGGTAGTAAGCACTAACAAGAAATTGAGCAGCCCGACGCATTGGATAGCTATCTGCTAAGCGTTGTATCAACTGCTCGTTGTTGGCTAAGTATCGTAAAATAATGCGTAATACCATAGTTAAAACTGCACGTTCTTGTACTTTTTTATGAGCTGTTGCTTTAGTGCTAATTGTTTCCTGAGGCTTTCCAATCGACGCAGTTGTTCTTCCTTGCTGTGTTCTATTCCAGGAAGCAGTCGAATGGTGCGACGAGCTGATTCTAAGCGTCTTTGTAACTCAAGTACCTATTAATTGGTAACGTTGATGTAGCTCTATTTGTCTTTGTAACTTATAACAGTATGAACCGCTCAAAGGACGTTTTCAATAGCTTACCTTTTGACTGCAATCCTGACTTTCTTTCTGCTTGGCCGCGTTATCAACCGGATCTTTTTCAACGCTAGTTTCAAAACAAAGGAATAATTTAGCGCTTTATGTAACAAGATCATTTTTCCTACCCATACTATTTACAACGTAATACTAACCTTCTTATGATTTCGTACACAACCGGTAAGATATCGATTTCCGCTGGTTTTTGTGAATCGGAATCTAAATTTCCAGTTGATACAGAATTATCAACGATATTAGCGGTGGCAATTAATTGAGGTTTTACATCAACTTGATCCAATTGCATCAAATCCATCGTTTTTCGTGACAATTTCCCGCTTGGAAGAAAAACGGGCAGCCAGCAAAAATCCGTCAGGATTCCGGCAGCTGTCAAAATTATCAAAATGGCGCTGCCAGAATTCAGCTATACTCCTTCCAGTTATGGCAGGCAGATTCGCCTCACCGGTTCTGTTTTGTTCATCGTTGTCAGGGTGGCCAGACCTACCGATTTATCGGTAGTCCTACCGATTTTGGTCTTCCCTACCGATTCACAGACGACCAAGGCAAAACTACCGATATTTTGTTATTCCTACCGAAAACTACCGATTTTTATTGATTTTGGACACATCTTACTCAACAATCATTTTTTGGGTTGGATTTGGTCTGAGATCTGTGTTGTCAGTATTTTAAAATTCTATGTCAATACTACGTTTTTGGGACAACAACCTGGCCTACCGATAACTACCGATAAACTTTTAGTGACCCTACCGATATTAAGGAATTCTATCTGGCCACCCTGCCTGTGCTGCGCGGTTCGTTTTCTCTCGGTAATCTCAGTAGAATTAAAGTATTGGAAGTGAAAATGTCGCTGTCTGTCGATGAAAAAAGCACATCGAGTGCTTGCTGCAGTACAGTTTGTCCCTCGGCGATCAAAACGGTTTCCGTGAAGCCGACGGGAAATTCGTTCGGGCAACTTTCGAGCATCTACGAGACCGCCATCAGCAGCTCACCGAGAGGTTAACAATTCAGAAGGTAAATAAATGGGACCAAAGTCACATTTGGCACCCATTGAAGAAGCATCGCTACGAGTGCTGTTGCATTTTCGACGTCATCAAGCACTGAAGGCTCGACCACATCAGCTACTTGCAACAAATCTACCAGCGCAGCCGTCAGTGAAAATGAATCGGGAGAAAAAGTGTGATATTCTTCCTCCGAGATGTTACCTATGCGGTGAACGGCACTTTCTCTATCACTGCAAGACGTTTGTGACATGGCTATCATCGAAGCGGTTGGAGTACGTCGAAGAGAAACACCTGTGCTTCAATTGTTTTTGTGGACGACACACAACGAGTGAGTGCACTAAGGCAGTCCAGTGCCAGGAGTGCATTAGTGCACACCATACCCAGTTACACATTGGAATTTTGCGGCGACAATAACAGTTCACAGTACATAAGGCGCCAGCAACTGTTCAGTCAGTCAGTTGACAATTAATGTCATTTCATTCAACGGAGGCGACAATGGAGCTGGATTGAGGTCCAGTATACACGAAATGCATCCCCATACCACCATCGGATCAGCAAGTCAGCTTGTTGATAATTTCAACGTGGAGGAAACGTTGGAATCTAGTCCGGGGGGTTGAGACCCTTCGGAGCTCTTCGGAAGGTAACCATCAGCAGTCCAGTGGTCATACCCATTGGAGCCTTCGCGATACTCATCGTGGTACATCGGAACAACAATTGAATAGCAGCAGAGCAAACCATCCGCAGAAGAATGCAAATAGAATCAATTTTATTGTCGTGTACATTGGTTTAGAATAATGCAGAAGGTACTACAGCGTTGGTGGTATTTGTCCTCACCCATCTCGGGTGCATTTTCACGGGTTGAATTAAGCGCAATTCAACCAGGTTCGATGTCGAACCATTTCGGCTGTGAATGCCCCTGCAGTCCGTTGCACATGATGTGTACCGGAGCTGGACTGAGTTCCAGTAAATTGGAAATGCACCCCCAATACCACCAACGTATACATCGCATCAACAAATTACTGTTGATGATTCCAACACAGAGGAAACGTTGGGATTGAGTCCGGGGGTCGAGACCCGCCGGAGCTCGTTCGGAAGGTAACACAGCAACAGTCCAGTGAACACTTTCACTGGAGCCTTCGTGAAAGTCATCGTAGTACAGCAACCAATCTAAGCACCATGGTATACAACAACAAGTCTGGAGTTGAACCTCTTCGGAGCTCTTCGTGGTCAATACCATTGGAACCTTCATGAAATCGTCGTAGCACAACAATATACCATCGAGCGCAGGAAAATCAGCAGAAAGGAAATCAACGAGATCTATCGCCATCGGGTCTTCAGAAGAGGCAGTCTTCGATTGTCCAGGTGAGTGACACTGGAGTATATGTTCAGCCAAGCCTGGACCACTCAGACTCTACACACTCTAATTTAAACCTCTTCACATATCGATACGTTTGAAACTTCACGTCTAAACAACGAGAAACGAGCCGAACCACCACGTCACACTGTTTCTGCAGACAGTATACACTCCAGAAATCACCATCAGTGGAAGCCTTTTTTGAAACATCGCAGCTCTGCAAACAACCGACGCGATTGCAGAGAAAGGAGAAACTCGCATTAAAGATTAAGGTTTCGTCAACGTTGTCGCAGCGGTCAACGTCACCGAGGGTGACTGCGGAGGCCACGAGGCCTCCGTTCTGTGGAAATGTGCAACGTCTACCAATACACACACCCCCAGCAACTGTCTACACCTTCGTTTACATCACACCTTGCGCCGACCGCAGAAGAAGAGAGAGAAGATAAAACAAAATCATTATTCTAAACCAAGCGCTTCCCGCGACAAGTTGTACCTTTTAGTTTCTCCTTATTAAACGATTGTTAAACGTAGTTCTCGCGTGTGCACTGTTTCTCCTGTTGTTCCACTCCGAATCCCATACGCTGGTTTCCACATCGGTGTTTCTGACTCTGCCGTCAGGTTATGGGCCCAGCGGGATCGGTGTGAAGATTGAATGACCGTCGTTTTTTTTCGGAGCGGTGCATTTTTTTATTGGCACGTGTGCAAGGAGCAGAAAAGAGCACCGCGAAAGACTCGTGTTCGGACGAACACCATTTTGTTTTTTCTTTTTGTCCGTGAGCAAGTAGTAAACACTTTGAACCGGCATGGTTGATGCCAAGTTTTCGATTCCCAAGCTCAGCGGAACGAATTGGGCTACGTGGAAAGTGCGCGTGGAAAGCTTATTGTGTCGAGAAGACTTGTGGGACGTCGTCGCGGGTGATATTCCTGCTGAAGCGGATCGTAATGCGACGTGGAAAAAGGCCGATCGAAAGGCGAAAGCGACACTCGTGCTGCTACTTGAAGATAGCCAGCTTCCCCTGGTGAAAAATTGTGTTCATGCTCGCGATGTTTTTGTTGCGTTAAAGGCGTATCACCAGAAAACTTCCCGTTCAGTGCGCGTTTCGTTATTGAAGAAACTGTGTTCCACAAATCTTTCGGAGCGTAGTGATTTGGAGCATCATTTGCTCGAGATCGACGATTTGTTCGATCGATTGGACGCTGCCGGAACGGCCCTCGACTCGGACACTAAAATTTGCATGCTTCTTCGAAGTTTGCCTCCTTCTTTTGATGGACTTGTGACAGCTCTCGATAGCCGGTCAGGTGATGACATCTCGTTGGATGTAGTGAAATCTCAATTAATGGATGATTACCAGCGACGGCTAGAACGGGAAAACGGTGCGCGAAAAGTGGAAAAGGCTAAGCGATCTGCCGAAAGCTACCCGAAAAAGGAGACGAGGATTTGCCACTTCTGCAAGAAGGTTGGTCATCTTCGTAAGAATTGCAGGAAGTTACAATCTTCCAAGAAAGAAGAAAACCCACCGAAGAAAAGTGACAGTGCGAAGGCTAAAGTGGTCCAGAGCGACATGAAAGGCATAGCATTCACAGTCAGTGATGATAATAGTCGATCGTGGGTTATCGACAGTGGTGCAAGTGCACATATGACAAACAATAAAACATTTTTCACTTCGTTGAAAGAATTCTCTGGAGGCTGGATTACCCTTGCCGACGGAAAGAAAACCCAAATTTGCGGCGAGGGCAGTGGTGTTGTATGCGGAATAGACGGTGACGAAAAGCCGATCAGAATTAACGTTAGTGAAGTTAAATACGTCCCGGGATTGTCGACCAGCTTGATTTCCGTAGAGAAGCTGGCACAGAAGAATTTGGAAGTATGTTTTAACAGAGAAGGTTGCCGAGTAGTTGATTCGAGAGGGTCTGTCGTAGCGACGGGTGTTCGTTACGGTGGTCTATACCATCTTCGTCAAGCTGAATGTTCAATGCAAGCAACGGTAGGTCAACATAAGTCCGACTGCCAGCATCAGTGGCATCGTCGTCTCGGCCACCGTGACTGGACTGCGGTCGAGCGCCTTCTTAAGGAGGATCTAGCCACCGGAATAAAGGTGAGTGATTGTGGTCTAAAATTGGTTTGCGAAAGTTGTATGGAAGGGAAGGCTGCCAGAGCTCCTTTCCCTGCTGTTGTCGAGAGGAAAACGACTCAAGTGCTGGACATTATCCACACTGACTTATGTGGGCCGATGAAGACAACTACACCGAGTGGCAACCGGTACGTAATGCACCTAATCGACGATTACAGTCGTTTCACCGTAACAATCCTGCTGAAGCACAAGTGGGAAGCAACGCAGAACATTATCGACTACGTGCGGTGGACTGAAAATAATTTTGGGCGTAAGCCGCGTGTAATTCGTTCTGACGGTGGGGGCGAGTTTGACAATAAGCAGCTGAGGAATTTCTACAAATCTGAGGGGATCCAACCCCAATTTACCACTGCTTACTCCCCCCAATCCAACGGTGTTGCCGAACGAAAGAATCGTTCGATCAATGAAATGGCGACCTGTATGCTCGTCGATTCAGGACTCGAAAAAGTATACTGGGGCGAAGCCGTTCTAACCTCTACCTATCTGCAGAACCGTTTGCCATCTAGATCCCTCACAAAAACTCCATACGAATTATGGTGGGGTAGGAAACCGGATCTCGGTCACTTGAAGGTGTTTGGCAGTGAAGCCTTCGTCCATATTCCTGAATCCAGGAGGAGCAAACTTGATGCGAAGGCGAAGAAACTTTATTTTGTTGGCTATTTGATGGAACACAAGGGTTACAGGTTTCTAGATCGAGAGACGGATTCTATAACCATCAGTCGGGATGCGCGTTTCATCGAACTTAGAAATGGAACTTCATCTGTGGAATTTCCTGCTTCGGTTCCGGACGATCCCGAAGAAGAGATTAAGCTACTACCGTTCAAGGAGGAGCCTGATAAGAGTGAAGAAAATGACGATTCGGCTAATGAAGAAGATTACGATACTGCTAGCCAGGATGAAAGTGAATCTTGTGGAACTCGACGGTCAATGAGACGGAATCAAGGAGCTATTCCAACGCGGTTCGATGATTTTGTCGTGGGTATAGCGGCATGTGCTTTCGAAGAACCGGCAAGTTACCGAGAAGCTGTCGAGCATCCGGAGTGGCGCAGTGCCATGGAAGACGAAATGGACTCTCATCGTCGCAGTGGCACTTGGGATCTAGTACCGTTGCCAAAGGGGCGCAAGATAATTGGTTCCAAATGGGTATTTAAGCTTAAGCGCGACGAAGCGAATGAAGTGGTAAAATTCAAGGCGAGAGTTGTGGCACAAGGATACACTCAACAGGTTGGGATCGATTATGATCAGGTGTTCGCACCGGTTACTCGGCAAGCAACGCTACGGGCATTCCTGACAGTAGCCGCTAACAGGAAGTTAGTGGTCCGTCATTTAGATGTTAAGACGGCGTACCTTAACGGAACTTTGGAAGAAGAAATATTCATGCGCCAACCCCCCGGCTTCGCTGTAGTCGGACAGAAAGAACTGGTGTGCCGGCTTAAGCGAAGTATTTACGGGTTGCGTCAGTCGGCGCGATGCTGGAATCGAAAACTGAACGATGTTCTAACCAAGTTGGGGTTCAAAGCGTCGTCAGCGGATCAGTGTCTCTACGTTAAGAAAACTGGTAAAGTTGTGGTGTTTCTGCTGCACAGGTCGTAAGAAGTAAAAAAAAACTGCACACTCATCCGTGGCCCAAAGAGAATAGGGAGAGACGAATAGTGTGAAGCCAAAAATACCTTATTGAGCAGACCAATCGTGCAATGTAAATAAACATTACTCATGCCTGAGTTGGAGGAGATAAGTATTGTACATCTATTAAAAAAGTAATTTCAATTTTCGTCAGAATTTGGTTCAATCGTGATTGTGAGGTGCATTCTAGAGTATATGTATGAGTAAAAACAAGCTTTAGAATTATTTCATCTCTTTGTTTCGAAATGCGCATCGTTTGATAAACAAATCCAACGATCGACATACGGTTTGTTTTCAAAATATAATAGGAGTCATTTAAAGTGCTGCCTGTGGAAGCGGTTGCCAAAATTCTAGTGTTGAAATCATCATAAAGGGAGTGTTGCTGTTTTGACTGCTTTTCACTCTTCGTCTCTTTCCCTATTCTCTTTGCCGTGGCCGTAGGTAGAAAATGACGTTTTCATTCGCCCGCATCGCTCTGACAGCTCGATGCGGGGCGGAGATGGATTCAAATTTCAAATTTGGCCAAGACGTTGGAATGGAATGGAAAGGTGGGCACTTTTTCAAATGTATATTTTGCATCACATTTTCAGAGACTTTCATGGTTTGACTATCGCGACTGTTAGAGAATGTTTCACAGGCATGTTGTTTGCAAACAAAATGGCGATGTCGCCATCACAATTCCATCTGAGCTGAGGTTTATACACTGCACCAGGCATAACTTTTCGACTTTCATTGTTGGATTTTTACTTTCAATTGTGCAGTTTTTATTAACAGTTTTCGATTCGACAACTGATTTCGCCGAAACCTTGACGGTAGTGTATTGGTGCCGAAATGAACACAAGGAAACATCACTAGTGACGCGCATCGTCACAACTATGGCTTCTTTTCGCCAGTCGAATTATAATTTCACTGAACCGTATGTTGTACTATATTTGCACTGTCCGTAAAATACCGCGAAACATCCGACACCTATTGAATCCGGCTCGAAGGACCAAAAATGTTTACGCACATTCAAACGTCTGTTGAGGTGTCGGATTTGTCTTTGTACGGAAAACTGTTTCGGTAGCGGTGGAGTAAAACTCGCGGGTACTACGATAAACTACTATTGGTATATATTAATCACTTTCACGGACAAAATGGCGGACTGACGACAAAGAACAAAATACTTTACTTAACGTATATTAACGAATGATGAACACACAGTATTGACTAACTAACGTATAAAGTACAAACGTAAGAACGTGCCTGAACTGCTGTGAGGTAGGCTTTTATAGTCCCGCTGTACTCTTTGATGTGTGTAGATTAGTTCAACCGGAAACCCTTCTACTAAACGGAAACTAATTTGAGTTGGCAATGCTGCCGACAGAAGCGCAAATTATCCTGACTACAACTACGCTGAATCAATCTGATCTAATGGGCATGCCGATTGAACATATGTTGTGTGTACAGTGAAACCCTGTTACTGTGTTGATATTGAATTGGACATAGGCGCAAACAAGGTAAATTCAACTTAAATTTAAGTAAATTAAACTCAAGGTTGAGTTATGATTTTTGTTGTAGTGAAATGGAATTGAGTCAAAAGCACTAAATTTTAGGTAGTTTTTCGGTGGCGTGTAGAGTGTGGCCATGACGCCCAGTAAAGTTCAGCCGGAACTGAACTGGAATTCTGGCTGGTACCAGTTCGTATTCCGGCTCCAGTGACACAACCGATTCTAACTAGAATCGGTTGTGTCACTGGAGCCGAAATACGAACTGGAACCAGCCGGAATTCCAATTCATTTCCGGCTGAGCTTAACTGGGTAAGAAAAGACGAGACTAGAGCACTCTTGCACAGAGAACAGACATCCATGATCGAACAAAAATATTTAAAAGAACGTGTGTAAACGTTTGAATTAATATACGATAAACACTAGCGCCGCCACACCAACCTATCCCAACTATCCGTCAAATCCATTCCGGAACCGGTTCGAAATCCTGAATGGATTCAGTATGGAATCTTGCTCAATAAGAACAACCGATTCCGACTCTATCGGTTGATGCATTTGAGCTGGAATTCATACTGGAAGTCCGAACCGGTTCCGGACTAGTTTGACTGGGTAGAGGAATAACCGCTGTCAATTCTGTCGAACTCAGCCACAAAAAAACATGACGACAGTAGCGCACCTGGTTTGGATATCCCTACTACCTTCGAAACCGTTAGAGATTTTACACAAGTTGAATGCTGAAGATGGTCGTCTATTTTCTGTGACTCTAGTTATATTGCGGCCAAGACGCGTTTGACGTATCCAAACGAGCAGAAATCTGACGTATTTCTATTGTGAGTGAATACGTCAAATTGGATTGGATACTAGGGGCAGATCACCTGTGATGCATTTTTAAAAATCGGCGAAATTAAATGCATTTATTTCCATCAAAATAAAAATTCATAATGTATTTTGCGTTGCGTGCAATGTTGTTTGCGTTGCGTGTAAGACGTCAACACCCTACAGAAAAACTAGCCCTACATTTAACAAAACAAAGTGGATCAGAGTAGGACGTTTGTTAAACAAACTTTTTTGCGAGGCAGTGCAAAGCTGATGCAAAAATGGAAATTAAATGTATTTTTTTTTTCAATTTGTTTCAAATTTGTTATACATTCTTAGAGTGATGTGCCCCTAGATTGGGTACGTCGTTTGGATACGTCATGGCCTCTTGGCAATACTGTAACTAGAGTGCTCTAGACGAGACAACTGGCGTCTTAATTTTGGTTTCTTGCTTTTTTGTGCTCTGCTGAATAATTGATGACAGTTGGCTGTATGCGGCTAGCGATGTTGGCAGTGCAGCCAATTTCTTTTTCATATTTAGATATGTTGCTATAATACACAATGTCCGTTTCATTAACAAACATTTCGCCATATCAAACAATACATATTTCTAGCAAATCTGGCCAGCATATCATATCAGACCGCACGAACAAAACTAACATTCATAAATCTATTCGACTCACCCTTCCGCCATCTTGCCATGTGAACGACTCGTTACAGAACAGTCTGCAGACCACACTCTTTTTAATGAGTTCAAAAACAGAAGTTCGTATGTCTTTTAGTTTTTCCTCAATTTTTTTGTTTTTTCAAAAGGTGCTTTATTTTTCGCCGATTCCAGGTGAAGGTTCCCGTAATAGATTTACATGTCGTTTTCGATTGAGAACTTAGACACTAACCCAGGTTAGTTGCTTCAAACAAACGTTTTTAATGGAAACGAGTCGGGTTCTTGCAAAACAACGGTGGTGTGAGCGAAACCGAAATGTATTTCAGGTTAGAACCAAACTCGGTTTTCAGTTCAGTAGCGCATATCCTAGGTTCGAAACTGGCTTCAAACAAACAGTTTGACAGTAGTTAGGTCCGAAACTGAGTTAGTTTCGCCCTCAAACAAAAACGACAATAAAAACACAGAATCACTGGATAATGACTCAACATCTATATATTTTGTTTTCTTTTTATAGTAAATTTAAATATTGCAAATACGCTAACAGGCTAACGTCACAAATAAACGTACAAATACAAATGTTCTTCAAAATGAATTCGAAAAGATTTTTCTTGATATGAATTCTATTGACAGGCCTCGTATTCGATCGGAAGGAAACTAATATATAAATGGTAAACAAATGATTTTTTTTAATCTAAATATTTATTTGAAACGGCTCAATGCGTTAGCACAACTGAGCCGTGGGTCTTTTAATTTTTTACAATAAGTGAAAAAAATGCTATGAATGTCGGTCTTCCAGATCTTGTTGACGCAGTTTGCTGCTGCGTGTTGAGATCCTTTTCCTTGGCGGTGAAGCCGCTTGGGGGCCATTCAGTCTGCTTTCTCTCGCGTTATCGTTCCCGTCCATGTCCTCATCGGTACTGCTTTCTTGCTGTTCACGATCAGAGTTTCTTATTTGTTTCTTGTTCTTACGGGTCGCTGTTGTAAATCCGCCTTCATCGGTATTTTCTTCTTTATTGGCGATGCTAGTTGTTGGTTTGGGCCCGGTTGTCGTGGTCGTTGTACTTCCATTATTGGTTAATTGGATTGTTGTTTGTGGTTTAACTGAAGGTGTCGGTGGCTGCTTGTTAGAGTTGGCTGTAGTAGATGAGTTTTAACTAGTTGCTTCGGCGCACGTTTTTCCGTAGTGGGCTGTGTGGTTACAGAATTGGCATGTTGGAGTCTGCCCGGGATATGTGATAATTGTTGTTTACTTATAGGTCACGCCTTCCTTCGGTGATTTGTATTCTATAGTCATGTAAGAAGGTATTGGTTTAGTCACTCGCATCCTCACAATACGAACGCCGTTGGGAATGCCGGTGAAAAAAATTCTCCAGGTGTCATTCGTAATAGATTCTACTTCTCCATATTGCGACATGATTTGTTCGATGTAATCTTCCTTAGTGTGCGGGGCCAAATCATGGATACACACGTCCACCATGTCGTTTTCCATATGCACCGGGATCTTGATTCTGGTGTTATTGAACTCAATTTCGTGTTGCATGTTGTTCTTTTCAATGAAGTTTTCTGCCTGTGCTAAACTTCTAAACGTGATCAAAACACAGTTTTTAACGTGATGTAGATGAATGTACGTAATCTCATCGAGATTAAGCTCCATTTTAACTTTTACTAATTGCTCCACTTCCTGAACTGTGGGTCTAACACGAGTTTTATTAAAGTTGATCAAAATCGTGTTATCCCGTAGCACGGGCACTTTTGTTTCACTTGGCAAACTCATTTCACTCCGCAGCCGGGGGTAACAATACAATATTGTTTGTGTACTGATATGATATGGACTGCTTGTGCGATAGGCACCGATCGGCTTGTAGGTAGAACTGACTGTTTCACTTGTGCGGGACGATTTTTATCTTCTGCTCAGGGCGAGATGTGAAGACATACTGGTAAACAAATGATTGATATGTCGAGTCTTTATTCAAATATTCAGCGTTATTTGATATATTGAATATTTACGATACAGAATTGACGAATTCAAATTATTTTATTAGGCAACTTGCATTGATCATGATGCCAACACTGCGAAATGGGGCCTGTGGTCAGGGATGCCAAGAGTTTTTCCAGGAAATCTGTAATATTTTTTGTAAAAGTCTGGAATTGTCTGGATGGGCTATTTTTTTTAGGAAGCTCCATCTATGAGCAGTATTTGTACATTTTATTGATGGAATATGCTTGGTTGTCAAACAAATATGTCTCGACATACTGAAAATTCTAAAGTTGCGCTCCCTTTTATATTTCAAATGCTTAATTTTCAGCATAGAGAACCCGTGAAATAGATTAAATTTGAATTTCTACGGATTCAGCATTTTGGATTGCCGGAACTTCCAGCTGACGAAAATTCGGAAAATTTAGGTGACTCAGCGAAAAAACTTTGATATGTGGTGTTCCCAACTATTCTCAATTAGTGGTTTAAGAATCAACGAAGCCTTCTTGTATTTTATTTAGTTATTTTTCATATTGTCTGGATAAATCTGGACAAAATCTCTGAAATCTGGATCAGACCAAAATAAATCTGTATGTCTGGACGACGCTTAAAAATCTGGAGGAATCCAGAGAAATCTGGAAGGTTGGCATCCCTGCCTGTGGTAACGAAAACAGTATCCCATTAGTGAAATTCGAAGACGTCATTTGGGCTCCGCTTATTTCTGGCATCATCTCAGTAAAGTTCAGCCAGAAATGAACCGGAATTCCGTCTGGTTCCAGATCGTATTCCGGCTCCAGTGACACAACCGATTCTAACCAGAAACGGTTGTATCACTGAAGCCGGAATACGAACTGGAACCAGACGGAATTCCGGTTCATTTCCGGCTGAACTTAACTGGGATCGGTTGGTTTAACCGCTTCTGTCAAAAACGGTTGTTGCATTTGAGCGAATTCGTTGCCAGAATCCTCGCACAAATCGCGCAGAAACTGCCAGCATCAATTTCGCTTTGCTCAAGTGTTGCTAACTTTCTGCTTGCCACGCTGACCGGGAGCCCGTGGCGAACTGGAACCAGACAGAATTCCAGTTCATTTCCGGCTGAGCTTAACTGGGTTAGGGTGCTTATAGAGTGGCGGCTAGAAGCTGAGCTGTGGCTGGAACTGACATTAGAGTGCGAGATGCGAGAAACCTGCTTACTGCAAACCAAAGGAAGGATGTCAGAGTGAAAGCGGAGCTGATCGTCACCGACTACCTGCTTTTACTCTGACAGGCTCCATTTGATATGCTGCGAGCAGGTTTATCGCATCATACTGTCAGTAAAAGTGCCTGCTCAGCTTCTTGCGGCCCCTCTGTAAGCACCCTTAGCGTGTAGCCAAGACGAGTTTGACGTATCCAAACGATCAGAAATCTTATGTATTTCTATTGTGAATAAGTCAAGTTTCATGTTAGTTTGGTTCTAAGACAAGACAAGACAACTAGTATACTAGTTATCCTCTAGGGAGAGATATGCGAAGACGCCATCTTGAGCCAGCTTACTGTCACAATTTTGAGCCAGTCGATCGTTATTTGACTGCATTGGTGTAATATTTTTGGGTAGTAATGTTTTAAGTTGAACTTTCCTGACAAGAATAGTGCTGTTCAATTAGGGTAACCAACCTATATCCAAAGGTCGGATTCCCAGCGGAATCATCGGTAATACCCTCTGATATTTTCCGGGTGGTTGCGTTGCCGGCAGTGTTGCTTTTGGTTGATCTAAAGAGATGATTTTTTGTCCGAAAGCTACCGCATGGTATATTTTATGTATCTAATCTATCTTCTGTAGATTGTTTACGTTGTTCGATAGTGTCAAGAATGGTTTTCTGCGGGAAATAAATCCATCATCAAATGTTTGCTGGGAGAAAACGATTGAATGTGCTTTTTTGTTTTCCTTAAACTCCTATAACTGCGTAACGTGCGAATACACAGGAACGGAGTTTTTTTGCAGTATTCTCTTTTTATTATATACATATTTACTGATTTTTGTTTGAATAATACTTGCGCTACAAAGCCGCACAGAATCCAGCAACGGGAAGTCTTCCGGAACTCGAAAAATTCAACCCATTTATCGCGTAATGCTCCTTCGGGTACCGAAAAAAAAACATTTCAGCTATTAGAGCGTAATTACAAAGCCGATTCGCACAAAATTTTCCAATGTACTTCATTTATTTTTAAAATAAAAGTTATGATAATAAAGACACGCTAAACTTGATTCGCAATAACCCAGGTAAACTCATTCCGGAACCAGTTCGGATTTCTGAATGGAGTCATTATGGATTCCAAATCAAATGCAACAACCGATTCCGACTCAGAATCGGTTGTTGCATTTGATTTGGAATCCATAATGACTCCATTCAGGATTCCGAATCAAATTTCGAATGGTTTGACCGGGAAGTGATGCTAGTTTTTTTATCGCGATACTTACCGTTTCTAGTTTGCCTTTTTTTCCTCCGCATATCTCTCACTAGAGGATAACTAGTTTTAGAGGATTTCAAATGGGTTCATCCCACTTTTCTTTTATCGTTTTGCACTACATACCAGTAAGAAATCTAGATAAACATATGATTACGGCCTAAAAGCCAACTGTCAAAATCCACTTTGAATGGAAATTCCAGACAAACCGTTACTAGTCGAACACAGTTCACAACAGTTTATGAAAGAGAAAACTTTTCTCTTTCGTTTACTACCAACATCTGTGATTGGCGTGTAACGGTTTGTCCGGAATTTCCATTCAAAGTGGATTTTGACAGTTGGCTTTTAGGCCGTAATCATATGTTTGTCGAGAAATGGATGTTTCAAATTTGTTCAATGAAGATCCTTCCCTCTAAGAACGGTTGGTTTCAAAATCGTCCACAGTTTATAAAGAACAGTTGCGCAAAGGCTGAAGCAAATCTACCTATTGAACACTCAAAACGTCTACCTATCGGACACGAAGAATAACAATGCTCGAATGCGTGGGGAGTATCGTTATTATATGATTATAATTATGAGAAAAAATTCAATGATGTAATATTAACATTATTTAAAGCCAGGAATATTTCGCTTAATGACAATTATTGAAAAATATATGTTCACTGATATTCAAATTTGGCACTATTTCAAACACCGGAACAGCTCTGGGTAGTGTTAATAATCTTCTACCGACAGTGGAAATATGAAGGTATTTCTCATAGTTAAAGTGCAGCTAAAATTTTGACAAATTTGTGTAGGCATTCCACTTATACATATGTACTTATTCAAATTTATCTTACGCTGCAAATTCGACTGTTTTTTGTCACACCCCAATCAGACGGCAAGCGGTAAAAATCAATGCATTTCGTTCTTAGTTGCGGATCAGTTGAGAACCGGAAAAAGATTAAATTCTTTATACGATGTTATTTATCGTACTGATTTTTACAAAATAATAGTAAACACTTAATTTTAAATTTTTAAATGCACAAAGTCCCAGTTAAGCTCAGCCGGAAATGAATTGGAATTCTGGCTGGTTCCAGTTCGTATTCCGGCTCCAGTGACACAACCGATTCTAGTTAGAATCGGTTGTGTCACTGGAGCCCGTGTACGAACTGGAACCAGCCAGAATTCCAGTTCATTTCCGGCTGAACTTTACTGGGGTTAACTTTTAACTGAAACGTTCGGGTGAAGTCATTTGAAATTGAGTTCTACAAGATGACAACACGAATGAACCCATGATGAATAAAGTTCATGTTTGACAATTCTCGGTGGTTTGTTTACTTCGTCAGTTTCGTGAGTTCGAGTGCAACGTATGTTCATCTGTTGCACTCGAACTTACGTAACTACCATGTAAACAAACCACCGAGTATTGTCAAACGAAGTTCATTCAGTTCATTTTCTGGGGTTATTGAGTTCTACAAGATGACGACACGAATGAACTCATGGTGAATAAAGTTCATGTTTGACAATTCTCGGTGGTTTGTTTACCTTGTCAGTTGCGTGAGTGCGAGTGCAACGGGTGCTCATCTATTACATTCGAACTCACGTAACTTCCATGTAAACAAACCACCGAGAATTGTCAAACGAAGTTCATCCGGCTCATTTTGTGGGGTTACGTCGGTTGGTGTAAAACCTAATGTTGGTTGGTGTAAAACCTAATTTAACTAAAAATAAAAGGATGCCAAAATTTAAAAAAGACCAATCATTGGTCCAATGTTGCCAATCCTCTTTACGCAACTCTACTATTAAAAACTCTGAATCGTCCAATGAAGGACGTTCGTTGGACCAATTTGGACAACGTCCAAATAACCAAGGTGTTTAGAGTTCTAAGGTGTTTCGTCTTTGGCAGTAACTAGGTGAGGAGTGAGGTAAGCGTGCAGCAGACTGCGGGGAAGAAAAATGACTGCCAACAACTTTGTTTACCCACTGAAATCCAAGCAAGCAAATGGAGAGATCTAGTAAACAATGTTGTTAGCTGTCGTTTCTAAAACCAACATGGCTGATCGGCGTTTTTGAGGATCGTATCACCTGAGAATAAAAACTCCTTGCAAATAACCGTTCAACAAACGTCCAGCGTTCGACCCGCGTTGAACGATTTTGAAACAATTTTTTGGACATCTCAGTGGGTTCTTTGGACTAGCATTGGATGATGTCCAACAGACGTCCATCCCAGTTAAGCTCAGTCGGAAATGAACCGGAATTCTGGCTGGTTCCAGTTCGTATTCCGGCTCCAGTGACACAACCGATTCTAGTTAGAATCGGTTGTTGCACTGGAGCCGGAATACGAACTGGAACCAGCCAGAATTCCAGTTCATTTCCGGCTGAACTTTACTGGGATTATTCGACCCATCCCGGTCAGCGTGGCAAGCAGAAAGTTAGCAAAAGTTGAGCAAAGCGAAATTGATGCTGGCAGAGTTTCTGCGAGCATTTTGCGCGATTTGTGCGAGAATTCTGGCAACGAATTCGCTCAAATGCAACAACCGTTTCTGACAGAAGCGGTTAAACCAACCGATGCTGCTCACTTTTATCCAGAATCCAGCCAGAAATGTACGGCCAAGATCTCTGCTCGCTTCCTGCCACATCTTTGTCAGATGTTTTGCTCGATTCGTGCTAAATTCTACCAGGTAGGAATTGCCAGGATCTTTGCACAGTTTATGTCCGAGTTATGCTAGGGTTTTGCTCGGTTCCTGTAAAAATTTGCCAGAAAACGCGAGCGAAACCGAGTTCGCACTAGCTCAACTCACTCAACAGGATACGCGCAGAAATCTGACAGGGCTGCCAAACAGAAATCTAGCAGAGCGGTCTCTGCCAGAAAATTTGCTTACTGGGATGTTGGACGATTTCGATACAATTTGTTGGGATTGTGGGATTCTCTCACTTTTATTCCGGTGCGAACAGAACAGCCCTGCAATCCTATAAGAAAAATTATCGAATCAGACCGTGGTAGAGCAATGAACGTTAGCTTTTGACTAGCCGCAAAGCTCTGTAGATTCATTCGTTCAGTTGGAGAGTGGCATCGGTCGTGTTCGGAACTGTTTTATGTTGGGCTGTGTTGTGAGTCGATTAAACTATTTAACATACTTTAATGGATTGAAAACACTGCATATTTGTGTATAATAGATAGTTCCACAATATTCATAACAAGAATTCGTTTTCCTTCTGAAGGTTGGTTTTAATTCCAATTGATCGGGAATGTCCAATTAAAAGCATAGCTGTATAAGTGTTAAATTGATGCGAAAAGAATGCCAACAACGATTATTGTTGTGTGAGTGTTGAACTTGCTCCTGGTTGCTGAGCTTTTAATGTTGGCGACTTGTGTACGAAGAGAATAAAACGGAAAAAGGTGAAAAATACACGATTCGTTTCCACAGCATACAAGTGAATGCACTTGTGTGGAAAAAATTGTTTCAATCTGAAGTGTTCAACATCGAAACAAAAGCTTTATTTTACCGTGATGAATGGTAAGGTGAAAAAAGCAAAAAGTGAATTTTTATATTAAAACGGAATATCCAGTTCCAGTTGCAGGACTAGTTTGGCAGTGAGATATAGTTTGTTCATGCATTTTGAATTAGTGTGTTGATTAAACGATGCATTTTTGACCGACAGCCTGCATGATTAAAGAATATGTGGATATACTACTTAATATCGTTTGCTGCATAAACACTGATTTATTATAGTGAGGGTAAGCATTTTATTTAGCAGTTATAGCAACGATGGTAAATGTTCCCAACCGCGGCTTTTTCGAAAAATTGGTTAATTTTTGTCGGAAATGGTACTAAATGGCCTATTTGACAAGTTTTTAAGCGTAGTTTAAACTGAAAAAATAAGTTGCTCTAGTAACCGTACTAACAGTGGCATTGTGCATGAGAAAGTGATTTTTGGAGCGAAGATTAGCGTGATGCGGCTTTGCCGCATAGCCGAGTCGAAGGATTCAAAACGGTGCAAATCCGCTGAGAATCCGCCGGACGAGGTGCAAGCAAACCTGTGATCCACTCGTTTGCCCGGTATACTCAAACATAGAGAATATCACTATCCGGACAGCGCACGAATGAAGAGATGTGGCGTAGCCATTAGGCAATGACAATATGTTATTTGTGTTAATTAATACTATCCTATTGTTACTAAATGTTTGATTATTCAAGTTTCACATTATGATTATCCTTTATTCTACCTTGACCTAATTATATGTTAACGGGTCGAGGTCGTAAGGCTGAAAATCATAAGGCCGAATTCAAAAGGCTGAAAAATCAAAAGGCGAACTTTCAAAAGGCAAACTTTCTGGCAGGCGGAATTTCAAAAGGCAAACTTTTCAGAAGGCAGAATTTTTAAAAGCAAACTTTTTTATAGGACGAAACAAAACAAACAAAGCAATGATAATAATGTGTTATTATCCATTACCTGATATTGATTATATTTCGAGTGAATACATTTTATAACTGATTTTGCCTTCTTTTAAATATGAGTAATTCTTTTGAGTTTCATTTTTGAAATTTTTATGCTTGTTCATATTTGCAATTATGGATACTTGGCTATGACTTTCATTTTAGTATAGTATAGTGTAAAACTGCGATCCACCAGACGTACGTTTAGTTTTGGCCATTATTATTATGATCGCCAGTGAGTTTTGGTTTCCATACAGCGTTTCAATAATTAAAATTATCCTTATTATATTTCTTTATATTATGAGCTGTTCTTTCGAATTATATACGGAAGCGGCGGCCCCGGATTACTCAAACATAGTGGCTATAAATTAGTTTAAGTCCGACGGAACGACAGCGATGTCGGACAGCGCGCGACTTGAAGCGACGTTGCGTAGCCACATTAGGCGTAAATATTTTTTATTAATTGATACAGAAGAATAAGCCAATTAATTTTGGTTCAAGTACAATATTAGTACTATTGGTAAACAAACTCATTCAAAATTATTTAAATATTTAGATAATTGCCGTTATGTGAGCATGACATTCGAGCTACATGCCAGCTTCTTACAACTTACAATTGATTCCTTCTTTCAAATATGAGCAGTTCTTTGAATCTGTATGCCAAATAACTCTTGCACGCACACTTGTGATCACTTCGGCTGCCCGGTTTACTCAAACATAGGGGATGATTCCTTCTTTCGAGCATCTTTGAATTAAAATCGCAGTGAAATCAGGGTTGTTAATCGATAATTAATCGTCATCGTCGATAACGTTAACCACCCATCAACGTCATCGGAAACTCCGTTAACGATACTGTATCGTCGAATTCATCGTCATCGTCGATAATTCATCGGTGGTTATCGCGATACATTTTGCGTTACTTTCCCGTTTATTGGAGTTGAAGTTGATTCGGTTAGCTTTCAATTGTTTAGAAATAAATAACTATTGAAGGACATGTTGTTGGCAGTTGAAAATCAATAGTTTTGGACGTTTTCTATACACGGGGGGGGTTTCCGACGATGTGTCAAAATGGAATTTTTTTTTGTCAACTTTTCGGGAGTGTTTTATATTGAAGGGAAAGTTATTGGCAGTTGACAATCAATAGTTTTGGACATTTTCAATACACAGGGGGTTCGACGATGTGTCAGAATGTATTTTGTTCAACTTTTGGGGAAAGTTTATTCCCTCGGCATGGTACTGTACCTTGATGTGGTCCGGGGGCTTTTCCACCAAAGCAGTATTACAGTGATTATATCACATAAACTTGGGATACGATTATTTTCTTTTTAGTTAAGCTACATTGTGATCAATTTTAGTACTTGGCGACCTTTATTATCCACTGCCATGGTCAAATAATATACAATGTGGGTTTAGGGCCCAATTCTCTCTGCAGGCACCTCATTCCAAACGTACAAACGTGGCCTACGCGATAACACAAACCTGGTCACAAGTACGAACGCCCGCGATCTCGCCAATATTCAAACACCCCGATTGATTAGGTGAACGTTGGAACCTAAGAACCTAAGCTCGCGCAATCATGAATCGGTCACGTCCGGAAGTCTCCGCCCTTGATCATAGCAGCCCAAATTCATGCCTTTAGTTGGACCAATAGAAATAAAAACTAGACAAGACGTCCATGTGCGATCGTTGAAGAATACGCGAACATGCGAATGGCCACACGCTTATAAAAATAATGTGTCCACGCGAAGTTACATACTAGCACACGCGACAAAAACGTCCACATACAAACGCTCGAGTCCGTCTCGATCATCCACGCACGACTACACCCACGATTTCGTAAAAAGTATAACATCCTGGTGACTTAGTGAATGGTTTAGCACTTATAAATTAACAATCCCGGTCTCGAGAGTGAACCTCCAAATGCCCGTGTTCGCGCGAAACTACATAAAAATCGAATGCAAAGTCACATACACGCGACAAAAAAAAAATAACAAAATGCTTGAGCCCTTCGCGACCATCCACGCAACCTATACTCGCGCTCTTCCAGACATTATAACATCCCGGTGATAATATGAACGTCTCGGCACTTGTAATCACTCAAACGCAGTCTCAAGCGTGAACCTACAGTCCCCCGCACTCGCGCATTCATGAATCGTTCGCGTCCGGAAGTCTCTATCCCCGATTCCAGAAGTCTAGGTCCATGCCTTAATTAAATCAATTAGCTCTACAGTTCCAGTAGGACAACTCTCGAAAAAATCGGCATATTATTAATACTCAATAACAATACTAACTCTTCCCTTTATTTTATTTTTACATTTCAAGAGTACTTATTCAAAAGGTCCTAAGTGACATTGAGCTCGAACTGAGAAAAACGAGGCTGAAGTTTCATGGACCTAAAACAAATCCTTATTAGAGAACAAATATGCGTTTTGATGGAACAACTATGCCAATATAGTCTAAGGACTATGCTCATTAGGTAAATAATACTAAAAACATGAAATGTTTAGTGCTAATATAGTTTTTAAGCGCTTTAGAATGATGCGTCCTTTTGAAAATTATAGGACCTTTCATATAGGTCTTTTTTTCGGGCCCAAGAATCATACGACGCTGCACATAAGGCTTTTGACATTAAAAATGTCTTACTCCACTATCTGGGGCTAGGTGTCATTCTAAAATCTAAACTATCTCCCATGTAACGAAACTATGTAAGGTTTGCACGCTTATAATTCCGATATTACTAGATGGATTTTAATCATTCATACACCAACCGATTCAGAAACACCTAACTTAAATATTGGTAATAATTTAATATCTGCCCAATAAAAGTAGACTTTTGGAAATTGGTAAAATTAAAAAGTTCACAAAAAACGGGAAAAATACCATTCGTGAGGCAGATTTCTCAGACACAGCCGTCAAAAGAGGGCAGCTTAGTTGCTCAATGAAACACGAAAAATCATAAATAGAAGCAACGCATGTCCGTTTAAATCAGTTGTTGCTCTTATCCCACACGAGCAACGTCGTTTCCGGGCGATGCAATAAGCGCTATCGATTTTCGGTAACGTTGGCATTTGCACACACTCGCACCTAAGTGACTAAACCATATACGGTTAGTTTATAAATAGAGGTGACACGTACCCGTTTGAATCAGTTTTTGTTCTTATGTCGAACGGGTAAGATCATGGCTGCAGCGTCTTTGCACTACAATAAGCGGTAGACGCTATGCAGTTTCGGCAGCGGTGGCCGTGTGCGGATTTGTCGGGTACCAGCATGGTGTCACAGAATGATTTGCAAAGTGGGTGGGCGGGGTGGTTTGGATTTAATTCAATACGGTGTGTGCTGCTTAAGAGTGTTGCGTTTGAAAAAAATATATTTATTTTTATGCATGCGTGTGCGTTGTAACTTGTTAATCCATGTTTACGGCGCTTTGTAGCTGCGTAGGGTAAAGGGCCAATTGGTTTTCATGTTTCATATTTCGGTTATATGTTTTTTATCAGTAAGGCATCTGACAACGTGCTTCTGTAGTTATTGCACTGCTCAGCAGCGTAGTATTTTATATAGGAGAGTACACTCAGGTTTTTAACGCGGATTTTGAAATTTACGCGGTTTTCATTAACGCGTTTTTTTGACATTGAAAATGTCTTACTGCACTATCTGGGGCAGGGTGTCATTCTAAAATCTAAAATCAAACGATGTCACGTTTTTGCGTCACTATTTTGAACGCTAATAACTTTCTTATTTATGAACGGATTTCCGTCTGGTTATCACTAAACAATTCAGAATTAACTGAAATTATGTTTTATTGCTATAGTGTTTTTGTATTTCAATAGTACACTATTGAAAAACAAGCAAAAATGAACAGATCTCGAAAACGTGAAAACTCTCATACATCAGTCAATCTATCCCCGGCAGCGCCGTCGAAAGGGAGCAGCTTAGTGATTGAAACGAACACGAAAAGTTATAAATAAATGTGCCGTGTGCCTGTTTGAATCAGTTGTTGCTCTTTTGCCAGCCAAATAACATCGTATCTATAGCGTCTCGTACGACAGATTTGAGCACCTAGCACACTACGCTTCTATGAATGACGTCATCCTCGACTATTTAAAGAATATCATTTCTCGAGCGACTTCATTCTCCCGTCGATCGTCGGGCCGTAAAGAACAGCAGTAGCAATCATGCATGTTGACAATGCACTGCGTAGAGTGCTGCATTTGATCACTGCTACCGCTGGGGGTGATCCGATGTAAATAGCGCGCGGCTGGAAGAGTTGCCCAACCTCAGTTGAAGCCGACTAATTGTTCCATTCTGCATGTTATTGGTAAATTAAAAACCCTTTTAAGGGCTATAACAAACAATGAAGAACAAATTTGAATATTTCCAATCATTGACAGCGATAATTGAATTGCGCAGTTTATATTCGTTATTTGTTGCTTGCACACGCGCAAGCAATCTGAAATTTGCAACAATCTGTTATTTGTTTAAATTTATCCTTCCGAAACAATACAAAAATGGGCAGCTACTTAAAGTACATTTCGAGGCTGAAATTGGTGAAAACCTGCGATTTATTAAAAAATAATCTTTCGGAAACATAATCCAAAATTCTGCAATGTTTCAGAAAATTGGAGAATGTAGCAACACTGCCAACTAGCGAAAGCCGTACCAAAAAGAATCCGCAAATTTTTGTTCGTTATTCTGCATGAAGGCAGTCCTTCCATCAACAATGCGAAAGTGATAAAAGCCGATGTCACGTTTCAAACTATCAGTATTTCAAATTATCTGTTGAAGGGGAAGGTTGTTTGTTTCTTTCCAATTTTAATTATTTATCCGATGTAAGTAGCGCGTGGCTGGAAGAGACGGCAAACCGTTATTGCGGCTGACTGTTGGTTCCATTTCGCATGTTATTTTTGTAAATTAAAAGCCCTTTTCAGGGCTATAACCAACAATGAAGAACAAGTTTGAAAAATTCTTGACGATGACAACGATAACCTAATTCCGCCGTTTATATTCGTTACTTGTTGCTTGCGCGTACATTTACAATTTGAAATTTACAACAATCTGTGATTTGTTTAAAATTATCCTTCCGAAACAATACAAAAATGTACAGTTATTTAAAAGTATATTGTCATGCTGAAATTGGCGAAAATCAAGCCAAATCCAAAAGTCTACAATATTATAGAAATCGGAGGATGTGAAAAATCCGCAAATATTTTTTCGTTATTCTCGTGAAGGTAGTCCTTCCATCATCAGTGCGAAAGAGATAAAAGCCGATGTCACGTTCCAAGCTATCAGTATTTCATATTAGATTCTGAAGGGAAGGGTTGTTTCTTGTTATTTCGAAATATTTATCTGATGTAAGTAGCGTGAGAAGGCAGACCTTGTTTTGCAGCTGACTAATTGTTCCATTCTGCATGTGATTTTTGTTAAACCAAAAGCCCTTAGTTAGTTTAGTACTTTTCATTCCATAGCACGCGTGTTTGTGGATTCCACAAATAGTCCTTTTCAGGATTCCACCAATGGACTCCAAATATAGAACATTTCAGAGTTAATGTTAATTATACTACCGAATATATAAAGATACATATGTTAAACTTTCTTTGTTTACGAATAGTTTGAGTTATGACCAGTTAATTTTCTATCATGCTTGCAAACATTTAATTTGATAGCAGGTATTTAAAGATAGATGTAAGGTTTTGTTTGTGAGCATCATTAATTGATGTTCCCATTTCATGGATTTGAATAAAACTTTTTTAAAACTTGAATTTATCACACTATAGGTTATCGATTTTAATTTAAAAATTCAACAATTATCTCTAGTGAAGAATAGCATGCCTGTGTGTAGTTCTAAAACAGTCTATGGCATTAAGGGGTTTTAATTTGGCCACGGATAATATTGATTGCTTATAAAACTGGCTACATTTTTAATGTCATCGTGGTCGTGTCTTGTACACAACCCTTAATTTTTTTCAGCAAAGGTAGCTCTTACGACGAATATTGAATTTCTTCAAAGTTTTCGACAAAATGAGCACCGGAACACGAATGTTCTACATTACTATGGTAAATAGTTGCACTGGATTTGAAAAATTCTTGCAGAAAAAAAAAATTGCGGGAAACTGTAGTTTATATTAACAAACCATTGGCTGGAAGTGGTTAAAACCAACTAATGGCATGTTACTTTAGAATAAATAAGCTTTCCAATTATCATTTAATTTATTATCCTTTCTAAATTGAACTTCGAAAATAAGTCGCATGAACAGAAGAAAATAATTTCTTTTATTTTGATGCTTTGGACGTTTTTACTAGGTACCTATGTGCAGTGGGAAAAACATAGAATGAAATGAATCTTGCGTCGTTTTTGCATGGCGCCTATGAACAGTTGCAGAGGTTTTGAAATATTTCGCGCATAAGTCCTTTCAATTTAAAAGGTCTCAAGTGCAAAATTTCAAAATGTGATCATGAAAACTTTGCGACTTTTTATATAATGCTTGTTATTTTGATTAATACTGGGTATAATGAATCCTGGTTTTCGGTATTCGTTAGCTATGTTGTAATCACATGCTGTACTTCAAATAACTCAGTTTGTTTACATTTGTCACTAAGGACCATTTGAATCAGCAATCTTGATTTCTTATAAAAGAAATGTATAGAATTCGCTCAAACTTTCAAGATTTTTTCCGAGGCCCGGAGGGCCGAGTCTTATATACCAATCGACTCAGCTCGACGATTTGGGACAATGTCTGTGTGTGTGTGTCTGTGTGTGTATGTAACGGACAAATTCTCATTCGTGTTTCTCAGCAATGGCTGAACCGATCTTATCCAAACCAATTTTAAATGAAAGAACTAAAAAACAGTATGAACGCTATTAATTTGTTTTTGATTATGATGTTTAGTTTTCAAGATATGAATGTTTGAATGCGTAAAAATGGCGTTTTTTGCAGTTTTTTTGAATTATCTGCCGAAATTGACAATACAGATTAACAATTTATATGTTTTTAGACAGCTTTAACGAATACCTTTCGAACAAGCTATAGATTGTTGAAATCGGACTATTATCAAAAGAGATATTTATAATTAAATGCGGACGAAAGATTTTTATCATTTCCCATTGCCAGAAATATGTCCAAAAACATGTAATCTATTATTAGCGCCAAAACGGCTTATTTTAGGTCAATAGTATCTTCGGAGAATTTAATGAAGATAATATGCCCTTTCTTTTGGTATTGTGCTTTTGCTGATTAATCCCCCTATGAGTGAGATATTTTCACAAATTTTCTTGGAAGTGATTATATCGAAATGACGTCTTCAGCAAATTTGTAGCTCTTACTTTTGCGAATAACTTTACTGAAGACTTCAAATATCTATTTTGAATACTTTAAAAGTTATGGATTGTCGTTTGTGGATTACCTTTTGTCGTCTATTTATTGTTCAATATAGTAATAATCCATTGAAATAAGCCAAACATTATTACGATAAAACGAATTTTGTATTTCATTTTTCTATCTACAACCGCTAGAAATAATCACCGAACACTTCCAAGTTGTCTGGAAGGAACTTGATAACTTATCAGTGCAAAAATGTTCATTTGTGCGAACCTTCTGACTGCAATTTTTCTAACTTATGACCATCGGATCGATCTGAAACATATCGGAAAATGAAAAGCGAAATAAATAGCTACAAGCAATGGCGTAACCAAGAGAAGGTTTTGGGGTTTAACACCATACAACCCCCCTCCCCCCTCCACCACACCCAAAAAAAATAATGGATTGAAGTTGAAAATTTATTGATGCAGACAGATTTAATTCAATTTTACAATAACAATTATCTGATCCGTAGATTGATAACCTGTTGTTGTAAACATCATTGATAAATTGTCGGAATGTGATCCTGATATGTAACTGATCTATAGGTCTTGAATTCACAGTTGTCTAATAGCATCAATATCAAATTCCTGCCTGAAAACATTCCAATAGAAAATTCCAGAGTTCTGTAATCAATCATAATCCTCAGATTTATTTTCAAATTAATCTCGTTTTTGTAGAGATGTACTGTAATAAGGGTCTTTATTCAATAGGAAGCGAAGTTAAAATTGATTTAATGTCTATGAAACATAGAATTGTTCACCAAAAAAATGCATAACTTTCAACATTTGCTAAAAATGTTTTTTTCCTTTCTCATTCACTCTAAAATTCGTCAATCTAATCCCGACCCGGAGGGCCGAGTGTCATATGCAAATCGACTGAGTTCGTCGAGATTGGAAAATGTCTGTGTGTATGTAGAAAAAAATGTGACCTCTGTTTCTCAGAGATGGCTGGACCGATTTGCACAAATTTAGTCTCAAATGAAAGGTACAACCTTCCCATCGGCTGCTACTGAATTTTTTATTGATTGGACTCCCGGTTTCGAAGTTACGAGTTGAAGAGTGCAATCACACAGCAAATTCCCATATAAACTGAAATGAAAAATTTTCAAAATCAAATTTGTAGTTTTGATGCCAAATGCCTTTAAAATGCATGAAACATTGAGATGTTTGGCAAAAATGGACTTTTTTGGACTTTGGTACATTTTTGCCTTTCTCATATAGAAAGATTATGCAATCACTCTAAAAATCGTCAATCATACCGGCCCGAGGGGGGTATGCAGTGAGGGGTTGCTACTTTAAAATTAAAACTAGTTTAAAATTTCTTAAGTTGAAAAATTTCGGCAGGACGTGGACCTCCCGGATCATTCTCCATGATCCACTGCTGGTTTCAAGCGATGTTTCAGTATCACATAGTTTCTCAAGATCGTGGTTGTCGATCCATTGTATGTATGTGCAAATCGTACTGAACATGTAATATTCATTTCCACCATCGTATTGAACATAACCAGCCATGGAATCGTAGTCTGGACAAATGAGAAAAGCACAATTGCATCGCTAGGTGGACTAAAACAGGTTTTTATTTTGGGAATGCGTCGAGTTGAGACGAAAACGTAATATGATTAATAACGAGGATAACACTTTCCGAATGTAGAGAGAAATTTATGAAAAATGACGATTTCCATTCGACTCTAGCAGGTTCTGATCGATTTTGATGAGCATTTGATTTTTGTTGTATGACCAATTATATGTATAGGTCAAATGTTTAAAAACAGTAATTTAAGGTCAAGATAGCATCATTATGAAACCGCCAATTTCGGAGGTTTAGTATCTTCGATGAGTTTTACAAACGTTAAACAGCGCATCATTTGATAAAATAATTTTGACGGTGTATCGTCCAAGAAGTATTTATGGTGAATTTTCTCAGGTTTTATTCATGACTACAATAAAGTCTCAACAAATTCGCTAAAGACACGAGCCTTGTTACTATTTTCTGGAAAATAATTCTGCATAATTTTAAAACTTTAAAAATTATGGTTTCGGAATTATGCCGTTTGGACAGTATGATCGATTTTCACCAAACCCCCACCAAACCGAATTTCTGGTTACACCGCTGACCGTAGAAACAAAGTCGTTCTACACTCGTTCACAAGAAACTTCTTCGAATGCTGAATATCTATTATAATACATTGACACCTCAATTTTATCAGCCAAATATGAATTGCCAAATATGATTTTTTTCATTGCATCGAACTACAACAATTTTTAGGTAGCTTTCAAGGGGTTATTTTATAGACGTCTTCCAAAATTTGGCGAACCTATCCCAATTCGTATACCAATTAATTGGTATACTTAAGGGTTTATATGTTGCAGATAGAGAAAATACTAAAATTTTCAGCTTTTTTCCTACACAATATTACGAAAACTTATTAAACAATTTTTCCTAATAAGTTTGTGAAAATTATAAACTATTTGAAATTTTTTAATAGTTTAATTTTTTATTTAACCGTGATTTTTTAATAAATAGTGACCATCGCTTCACAACGTAGTCTATTTTTCATGGCTTGCGGTGAGCACGATCTCTCGAATTGCTGAACTGAAAATTATGGAATAGAAATTAATTTTTAGTGTTCTTTACAGATTTAACTCGCCGCGCAAATAGCTCTGAATTAGACCCGCTGGTGCCCTAAGACGATTTCGCTAGATTTTCGGAGCACTGTGAACCCAGTGCATTAACGCAAGTGACGGAAGGCTATCGAAAAGTTTCGTGAAAATGAAAATTCCAGTAATTCCAGATTTCCCCAAACGGTTCGTTTTTGAGAGGTTTTTATTTGTTCTTTGGCATTAGGATTAGCGATAATAATTCAAATCAAGGATACTACTGGGAAGCCACCTTTAGAAAAAGTCGATGTCGAAGTAAAATTTGGAACTATGCAGGCATGCACTTCAGAGATGGCGTGATATCAGGAGCTGCGATTTCATTTCAACGCTTTTTTGTTAAAAGGGCGATACTTACAAATGTAAACATAAGGCTTTTTTCATACATGCGAATGATTAATAAATAACCCCTTTAGGAAAATTCAGTTTTCCCACCACAATTCAGATATTTTATTAACAGAGCATTAACAATAATTCGATGGTATGTCTATTTTATGGGCCATTTTTTCGCTTTCTTATTGATTTGGTTTGAGATTTCTAGCACTGATGTTGTCCTATGCTGATTTGAGCGATTCTCTGAGTCCTGCCACTATCCCATGTAGTATGTGTTGTCAAAAACATCGTGAAGCATCAAGTTCAAAATGTTCTCAAACGATATAATATCCGAAGAGAGTGATAAGAGTTATAAGAAATGTCTCATCACACTGTTAGGTGGATTAAAAGCGTTTTTTTATTTATTTTCGGTCTCATGCGTTATTTTCTTGTGATGACCTTTTTGAGCTCATACATCCAAGAAGAGCAACATTGCTGCCAACAATGATTCTTCTCTGCCATCGGATGTCGCCAGGTTTTAGAACAATGGATATGTATTCTCATACTCGATGGTATCAGATAAGTAGGAACGATCAACAAACTGCAAGTAGTATATTACACATTTCTTGTTTTGAAGTATAAAATATTCGTATTAAAATATTATTTACAGGCTCCACACATATCTCAACACACACAAAAACACAAATGCTTGACAGGTGACTGGGCCAAGTGCATTCACTCGTAGGATCTATCATTTCGATGATCGCCTCGATTCTACGAAATTAGTGCACAAGTAAGCTGACATAAGCTAGTCTCATCTGGTGAATGCATGGAACCTGGAAACCCCAGACACGACAGGACGAGACGGACAGACTGGACTCGACGGGGCCTAGTTCAGAGTTTTTGAGCATTCTTCAATGCACGGTTATTGTCCTAAAAAAAGAAGCATTCGGCATGTTATTTTTCCTTTTATTACTGTATCTTGAGTTGGGTTCATACTGATATTCACTAGCACAGTCAATTGCATATCCTCCCATATACATTCACATCCAAAACGTGCAAACGCCCCTAACTTTCGCGATAAAACAAACCTGGTCAAAAACGCGAACTTACATTACAATTTCAATCATCCACACACACCTACGCTCGCAATTTCGCCAACACCCCTTTACTTAAGTGAACTTTTCAGCACCTATAACTTTACAACCGCGGTCTCAAGCATTAACCCACCACTCGCGCGATCATAGACCGGCTACGTTCGGAATTCTCTACTCTCGATCAGCCTAGACTCATGCCTTCAGTTGGACCGATCGGGAATGATGCTCATATTCACTAGACAACACGTTTCTCTACCATACACTGAAAATTATTAGATTCACGGTCCGCGCGCGATCGTTCGAGAATACACGTGAATGTGCGAATGGCAACACGGATCTAAAACCGGATTTATGCACGCAAAGTTGGAGACACGCTGGCATTCATATGCTCGAGCCTTTAGCGATCACACTATTACACAATTAGTAAACGCCCACGCTAACCCAGACAGATATGCACTGCTGGACTCGAACGCTAAAAACCACACCTTCCACGCATACACCACCCAGGACTGAACATTAGATTCATACATACAAAGCAACAAGTAATAATTACAGGTATTCGTCTGGCAACCGGGGGAAGTACATCTCAAACGCAGAACTTATCATTTCAATGATGGCCTTGGATCTGCGTTGCCTGTGTTCAAGGCACCATAGCTTTGTGCGTCAGGTCAAGGATGTATGAAACCCGCTAGCCACCACCCTCGGCCCTAGCTGCCCACAAAGGGATAAAAAAAAACTTTTGGGGAAAGTTTATTATATTGAAGAAGCTATTGGTAAGTGAAAATTAATAGTTTTGGGCATTTTCAATGTACCGTCGGTGCGTCAAAATAAAATCTTTTTCAACTTTTCGTGAACTTTTTATACTAAATCCACCAAACATGACTACTGAGGATTTGATTTATATAAGAAGCCCGCTTCAAGATGTTGATTACAATACGCCTCGATAGTGGTGTGTCGAGGAGGCCGGGAGGGCTGATATGAGCCTTTTGTCTGTTCTATACCTTTCCTCTATTCACCAGCTCATAACCATCAATCAACCAGTAACAAATAGATAATTGAGAAAGGATGTGCTATGTGTGGTGATTGGCTATTCAAGTATTAGTAGTGTTTGAAGTACTAATGTATGTCTCATGTGATGATCATAATTTCAGCAGTATCTTGTACCTATCTAATCTATTACGTCTCTCATATATTGTCTTTTATTTCTTCTTTTCGAGTCCTATACTGCCATTCTACACCCGCCTTCAGCTGAATCAACAACGATGGGGATAGTGAACGTCTTAACACTCACACATTCTCAAACGCGGTCTCAGCGGGAACCTACAAAAATGCCATCGTGCACGCGATTACGAATCGGTCACGTCCGAAAGTCTATCCTTGATCCTAGAAGCCTAGGTCCATGCCTTCAGCTGGACCAATTAAGAAAATACGCCCATACCTATTAGACAACACGTCTCATGGCGACATGACCGGGAACCCTATCGATATAAACGATCCCACTCTCTGCCAGAATTCAAACCGCGCACTGAAAATTTAATATCAGACTCAGTTCGCGCAACCATTCAAGAACACACGTTACAAAATCACGTCAGCGCACAAACGTTAGAGCCCCTCGCGATTTTCCAAGCAACCTACGAACTCGCAAACATGATTACACCCCGGTGATAAGGTGAAAATCTCAGCACTCATAAACTTACCAACACGATCTCAAGTGTCAACCTACAAACTCCCGTGCTCGCGCCATCATGAATCGGGATCGTCCGGAAGTATCTATCCTCGGTACAAACAATCTAGGTCCTTGTTAATTATTAAAAAAATAATAAAATTGAAAAATAACTACCATATCCACTAGACAAAACGTTCCATGGCGACATGACCGGAAACTCTAGTGATATGGGGTAACTCTCTCCCTGTCAGAATGTGATCCGTACACCGAAAACTAAAGATCAGAATGACGGTCCGCGAATATATAAATCGCCGCAGGGTTTCAAAATCGAATTTATACACGCGAAGTCACATACACGCGAGCACACGGTACAAACACGTCAACATACGAACGCTTAAGCCTTTCGCGATCATCTACGCACACCTATGCCTGCGATCGCGTAAACTTGATAACACTGCGGCAATTGTGTGAACGTTTTAGTACTTACGAAGTTACAAACGCGATCTCAAACGCCAACCCGCAAATGCGCGATCATGAATCGGTCACGTCCGGAAATCTTTAACCTTTATTCTAGCAATTTAGGTCCATACATTCAGTTGGACCAATCAAAAAATTAAAGGGTTGTGTACAGGACACGACCACGGTGACATTAAAAATGTAGCTTTTTTCAAGAGCGTGCAAATGAATTTTATCTATCACACATATCGACTCACGTTCTTGTTCACTCGCCTGTTTTCATATGTTACAATTTCCTATATACCCTCCTCATCAAAACATAATTTATTGAAGGTCTTTTAACGGTAATCTATTATTACAATTAATCAAGTATCTCACTAGGTGATTGGCATTATTTGGCTGATCCATCTGGTAAAAATAGGCTGGTCTGTTCAGAAAATATATTTTAAAAAAAGCTCCATATTGAGAACTGTGATGAGGAAGCCCACGCCCGCCAACGGAAATATACAGATTCTCCATGAAATATGAAATTTCATTTTCCATTTAAATTTTCAATAATGTACTAATGAACTTAAGTAAACAATCTTAAGTTTAAGTATTTCTTGATCGATTAGTCGTGGAAAAAATGAAATTATTTGATAAATTACATTGTTATGCAACGTTCGCACTACCAGTTAAAACGGGTTTTTATGCTATCTTGGTGACATTTTTCTTGTTGCTAATTATTAAAACGTGTTATAACTCTGTAGTGTAATTATTGTATTATTAAACCAATTCTGCAGCGTTTTATGTTATATAGGTGTTTTATGTGGTAATAGGACTGACATAATTATATCTTCAGTACAGCGGTTTGTTTCATAATTTAAAACATTTATTTTAAAATTTAAATTAGTATACCTAACCGTTCTATTTGTTGTATACTTTAAAACGCAATTAGAACTGTGTTTTAAATACATAGGGTGGGACAGATATTCTGACTGGATAAACTGGGAAAACAATTTTAAGTCCAGTAACGCTTAAGACATGGCTTGAATTTGAATCGAAAAAGAACACCCGCTTAAACTGCTGCTGGGACGGTAAGTTCTGTTTTAAAATTTTCCGTTGTGTGCAGTACGAAACAAAAGTGTTTGAAATTAGAAAACAAAAAGTTCTGCTGGAAATGTGATTGTTTCCGATGCAATTACACTCAGATTTTTCACGCAGGGGATACAGGCCGTGTAAATGAAAACCGCGTAAATTTTTAAAAAAAGCCGTAATGAAAACCGCGTAAATTTCAAAATCCGCGTAAAAAACCTGAGTGTATTCTCCTATATAAAATACTACACTGCTTAACAGTGCAATAACTACAGAAGTACGTTGTCAGATGCCTTACTGATAAACATATAACCGAAATATGAAACATGAAAACCAATAGGCTCTTTACCCTACGCAGCTACAAAGCGCCGTAAACATGGATTAACATGTTACAACGCACACGCATGCATAAAAATAAATATATTTTTTTCAAACGCAACACTCTTAGCACACACCGTATTGAATTAAATCCAAACCACCCCACCCACCCACTTTGCAAATCATTCTGTGACACCGTGCTTGTACCCGAAAAATCCGCACACGGCCACCGCTGCCGAAAATGCATAGCGTCTACCGCTTATTGTAGTGCCCAGACGCTGCAGCCATGATCTTACCCGTTCGACATAAGAACAAAAACTGATTCAAACGGGTACGCGTCACCTCTATTTATAAACTAACCGTATATGGTTTAATCACTTAGGTGCGAGTGTGTGCAAATGCCAACGTTACCGAAAATCGATAGCGCTTATTGCATCGCCCGGAGACGATGTTGCTCGTATGGGATGAGAGCAACAACTGATTTAAACGGACATGCGTTGCTTCTATTTATGACTTTTCGTGTTTCATTGAGCAACTAAGCTGCCCTCTCTTGACGGCTGTGTCTGAGAAATCTGCCTCACGAATTGTAATTTTCCCGTTTTTCGTGAACTTTTTAATTTTACCAATTTCCAAAAGTCTACTTTTATTGGGGAGATATTAAATTATTACCAATATTTAAGTTAGGTGTTTCTGAATCGGTTGGTGTATGAATGATTAAAATCCATCTAGTAATATCGGAGTTATAAGCGTGCAAACCTTACATAGTTTCGTTACATGGGAGAGAGTTTAGATTTTAGAATGACACATAGCCCCAGATAGTGGAGTAAGACATTTTTAATGTCAAAAAAATAAAGCTCCTATCCACTAGACCATGCGTTCTACGACGACATGATTGGGATCTCTAATGATATGGAAGAACCCACTTCCTTCTGGAATCTGAACCGTACACAAAAAATTAAGTATCAGATTCACGGTCCGCGCGCGATCATTCTAGAACACACGCGAATATGCGAAAGGTACACGGTTATGAAATAGAATTTATGCACGCGAAGTTACACGTTAGCACACGCGACATACAAACGCACACGCGATCGAGCACATTAACGTACAAATATTCGAAGCCTTCGCGATGATACACGCGATTCCGAGTCCCTACGCCCGCACATGCCTGAACCGTACAAAGAATATCACATTCAGAATCACGGCCCGCTACAATTGGCCTATTGCAGTGTTTTATTGGGCGACATTGCCTGTCTCGTCTGCAAATTGTAGTATGTGATTCTGACGGGAACCCCTTCCGATAACCTAGCTCTACAGCTCCAGTAGGACAACTCTCGAAAAAAAAAAATCTTCTAGTTTAAATTAAAATTATAATAAAATCTGTTTATCACCACACTGCTTAAATGTGTAGTGTAACTTTTGAATGGCCTAATAATAGTGGTTTATAGGGTTGCCACCTCTAGAGAGGCTTTGGCCCGGAGATTTTCACTGACCTGGGACGGTGGGGGGGGGGGGGTGGTGAATTTTGAGTGGAACGAGATAGAAATTGGAATCAAAGCGATTGCTCAGCATTTTAGAGCGCTTTAATCGCTTTTTATAACTACGTGAAAGTAAAGCTGTAAATTTTCAACGATTGAGAACAGTTTTATCGGTTTAATCTGGTGTAGTATTCCACTCCCCGCCTAAGTGTCAAGAATACAAAAGCACCAGCTACTCTCACTGTGGAGGATAAGTCGAACGAGAATCGCTCTCCTCCACAACTAACAGGAAAATCACATGGAAAGCACTATGTGGTATCGGTTATTCATTACCAGAGTTCGCAACAAAAGGGCAAAACAGGGGGCAACCCCCTACCCAACACACAAGGGTTGTTGCAAGAGTAGCAACAAAACCGGAAGAACTCGTTTGATGTTGACCTAGTCAGTTGGATTGGAAGAAATCTGCCATACCTTGGTGATTAGGTAAAATTTGCAGCAAAATAACTTTTTTACACCATTTTAAGGGACTTAGTAGAATGCAACATTTCAATTGCAGCCTATAGCGAAATCTCTGTGGCGAAATATTACTTGCCTTAAATTGTAGTAAATTTTATTTGCTTTTCATTTTCATTGTTTTGTGAAACAAATCAGCAATATATGGTGAACTCATCTTCGCCACCTTGAAACGAAGGGTTAGTTGGGAAAAGTAATTCTGAACCAGAGTAATAGTTAACTATGACTTTTTATATATTTTGTAAAGAATCAATTAATTCCAAAAAAATGATACTATGCTTCTTCCCACCAAACCCGGAGAAACTGATGTAAAACCCGATGGCTTGGAGATCGCTCCAGAAAACCGGAGTCACCGGGTCAAACCCGGAGGGGTGGCAACCCCCGTGATTTAGTAGTTTTTTCAATATATGTTTTTACGTGCTAAAAATTACTAATTACACAATAGCTCAAAATTTGTTTTCTTCATGGTCAAAACAATTTTGATCACCTTTTTGCCGCTTGGAAACACTGTGCACCAACTCACTCGAAAAGTTGAAAAAAAAATCGATTTTGACACATCGCTGGACCCTTCTACGTATTGAAAATGTCCAAAATTATTGATATTCAACTACCAAAAACTTTTCCTTCAATATAATACACTTTCCCGGAAAGTTGAAAAAAATTCATTTTGACGCATCGTCGGACCCCACTGTGCATAGAAAATTTCCAAAGCTATTGATTTTCAACTGCCAATAACATGTCCTTCAATAACTATTTATTTCTCAACAATTGAAAGTTAACCGCATCAACTCCAACTACAATAAACGGGAAAGTAACGCAAAACGTATCGCGATAACCGATGAACCGACGATGACGATGAATCCGACGATACAATTATCGACGATGACGATGAAGGCGACGATACTTTATCGTTAACGGAGTTTCCGATGACGATACATTATCGTTAACGAGTAACGCCGATAAATTATCGTGAAAAATGTATCGTATTAACAACCCCGCAGTGAATGCATAATTCGACAAAGGGTTTGGTGGATTTTTAGAGCATTAATCCTTCTTTTGTATTGGAAATGTTTCGTACGTAACCGTGCGATCCGCGATTGCTCGATTTACTCAAACATGAGGCGAATAATCAATCAGGAAGAACACAATGTGAAATATGCGAATAATAAAAAAAAGTTTGCCTTATGAGATTCGGCCTTTTGGGTTTTCGGCTTTTTGAGTTGTAGCCAAGGATGCAAAATGCCTACCTTTTCTGCGGCTGTAATTTTTCTGCCTACATTCTCATTTCTCTCTCGATGCTGCTCTCATTCGCTAGTGCAGGACGCCCAGCGCTGTACGGCTGCCTGTGTGCAAAGCAGTAACATGACAAAAACTACTGTCCCCAGTACAGCCACCAGACGCGAGCGGTACAGCTTCTCTTTCCTTATTTTACATTTTTAAATATTTTCAATCTTTTTAATATTTTTATTCAAAAATGACGACAATGAATGGGGTTCATTTACGCTACGGCCGGCATCAACGCTTTCGTGTGCGGGCCTCTCCCTTTGACTATGCAGAGAAAAATGTACAAAGCGAGAGAACAAACTTTACTACACCACATTCTCACCGAGCAGTCGGAGTACAGCAGCAAAACAAAAATGTATTCTACTGCTGTACGGGAAAATGTACTCGGTTTGGCTACCGTTCTAGCAAGAGCTGTAGTGATGCGTCGCTGTAGCGAGCTGTACGGCTTGTGCAAATGTAAATATACCGAAAAAAATGTAGTTTATCGGTACCGTTGGCATCCCTGATTGTAGCCTTTTAAGTTTTCGGCCATTTGATTTTTTGACCTTTTTAGCATTAGGTCTTTTGAATTTTCGCCTTTTGAAATATCGCCTTATTTTTTTCCGGCCTTTTGATTTTTAGCCTTTTGACGCTAAATCTATGTTAACATATTAATTACAAAGTAATTTGTTTTGTTTATATTTTACTACCGTATATAAATTACACGGTCCCTCTCCTAGGTTGACGGGTTTGACGGTACTTCAAACATCTTCTGGCATATTTGAACAGACAACTGCTTTAAGATGGTTATTACATTACGCCTCGATAGTGGTGCATCGAGGAGACCGAGAGGGCTTATGGGCGCTTTTTATGTTTTGTGTTATTTCATACTCTGCACCAGCCCAAACTAACAGTCAGCTAAGAGCCTGTGCACACTGTTGTGGCCGATTGGCGGGTCGCCGTGGATTGACTTTTTCTGTGGGCTGTGTTTGCAGACATAGTTCAACAGCTTAACGGCTGTCTTTTTGAGCACGGCTCGCAGTGGGAGTCATTGTGTGTCGATTTATCGGTCGACCTCATCAACGTGCACAGGCGCATTAAAAAAAATAACAGTTGAACCCTATTAGCTGTGTTATGTTGTGTTGTAATAATTGTAGTTTACTAGTGTAAAATTGTTATGTGCTAGTCGTATATCTATCTGTGTATGTGTTCGTCTGAATATTTGTGACATATGGGTCAGGAAATGGATTCAGACCTGGCTTATATGATAGAATTGTGGGTAATCCTTCTTGGGATCACTTTTTACCGGTGTTCAATTCGTGCATTCGATTCGATTAATTCGGATTGGATAAATGAAGGTACGAATAATTTACCGACGCACGTCAATCATCCATTCCCGGTCAGCATAGCATGAGAAACTTCTAACGGAATGCAATTGTTGTTAATGGTAAATATATATCATTTTCTGGCATTTAGACGATTTCATGTAGTTTTATTGCATGTTACATGTGTGTTGTTTAATTAATACTCAATAACAATACTAACTCTGCTCCGTGGGCTTGGCGGTGGACTCCAGACTGCAATTTTTTATGCTTAGGGATTCGTAGCTTGGAGACCTTGGATTCTGTTGGTCCCTAAAATCTAATAGCAACACGGTGCGTGATTCAGTTGGTGGATAGAAGCGAAGGGATACCCTGACGACTGGAAGATTGAATTATTTTTGCTATCTATTCAACTAGATCCAGACCGATGCAGTATCCTATAGTTGATGGATCATTACATATACACTCAAGTTTTTTTTGCGCGGTATTTTTTACGCGGTTTTTTTTACGCAGATTTTGAAATTTACGCGGTTTTCATTTACGCGGATTTTGAAATTTACGCGGTTTTCATTTACGCGGATTTTGAAATTTACGCGGTATCCATCAACGAGGTTCCCTTCAACGCGCATTCTTAAATTTGAGTGGTCTTCATTTACGCGGATTTTGAAATTTACGCGGTTTTCATTTACGCGGCCTGTATCCCCCACGTAAAAAAAACCTGAGTGTAATCTAAATTAAATATCATCCAATTTACACAATGCAATAAAACTTAAGGCAATTAGCTAAAGTACTCGGATCATACCAATTTAAACCCAAATTTAAAGTAAACATCTTTCAATTGCACAATGTATTGAATTTAAAATTTAACTACTCATGTAAACCAAAAAAAAATCAGTCAATTTATACGCTTCTACTTAATGTCTTCATTTTTTCTTTTAATTCGGCATGTTCTTTTTCCTTTTTTTACCCTCTCCTAGGTTGACGGGTTTGACGGTATTGCAAACATCTTCAAGCATATTTGAGCAGACACCTTCTTTAAGATGGTTATTGCATTACGCCTCGATAGTGGTGCATCGAGGAGACCGAGAGGATTTAAATAGAATTTATACACGCGAAGTTACATACACGTTAGCACACGCGACATACAAACGCACACGCGATCGAACACGTTAACTACAAATACTCGAGCAGCTCTTCGCGATGATACACGCGATCGCGAGTCCCTACGCCCGCACATACCTGAACCGTACAATGAATATCACATTCAGAATCACGGCCCGCTACAATTGGCCTTATGCAGTGTTTTAGTGGGCGACATTGCCTGTCTCGTCTGCAAATTGTAGTATGTGATTCTGACGGAGAGCCCTTCCGAGAACCTAGCTCTACAGCTCCAGTAGGACAACTCTCGAAAAAAAACTCTTTGTCCAATCAAACCATTGTAATTTTATAATTGTACAAACAGTATAATGTATAATATATGATCAGTACAAACTAGCTCTATACGCGATAGTTTATTTATCGCTTCATTGAAGATCTGTTCTTGTTCACGTGCAGTAAAACCATTTCTTTCACATATGTAAATATCAATTGCAAATTTTATTTATTTTAATTTGTGCGTATCAACGGAAAGATTTTCCCTCGCACATTGCTTATGTTATTTTTTATTTTATGCAAAGAATTAAAGCACTCTTCCGGTTGACCTATCAACCACAGAACTGTAACTTGTTTCAACAAACAATTTTTTTTTCTTGGAATTCAAAGCTGATAATATATCCAACATTTTACAACTTAAACGGTATGAATATCGCGTGAAGAAACCATTTAGAACTGCATTTTTTTGATAAATTGTTTAAAAATAGTAGTAATAGTTAACATTTGTTAAACCTTTTTTCGACATTTTCTAGACTAAACATTTGTTAAACCACCAGTGAAGTTTGGTGCAATTCGAAATTAAGCTTTGGCTGTAAAAAATATTATTATGAAAAGGAGTATAAGTTTTCAATTAACTAAAACTATTACAAATATTTTGAATAACGACAAAATATTTCACGAAGATGTTTAGGGGCGCCTAAACAATAAAATTCAAACATGTTTTGCAAAATTCACCATTTTGTGAAAAATGGGGGGGCACTTCAGAAATTTTTACTCTGTAATTTATATGTTAACATATAATTAGGTCAAGGAATATACTCAAACATTTAGTAACATTTGGTAACAATAGCGAAGTCGGACAGCACTAAAACAATCGATCTGGCGTAGCCACATTAGGCATTTGCAATGTCTTATTTAGTAACAATAGGATAGTATGCATTGATGAAAAATAAAATATTGTCGCTGCCTAATGTGGCTACGCCACATCGTTTCATTCGTGTGCTGTCCGACTTCGCTGTCGCTCAGTCGGACTTAATACTGGGAATGGCCCCTGTGTTTGAGTATACCGGACAAACGAGTGGATTACAGGTTTGCTTGCGATTCCGATGACAAGTAACAAGGCCACCTCGTCCGGCGGATGCTCAGCGGCTTTGCGCCGCTTCGGATCCTTGAACTCGGCTATGCGGCATAGCCGCATTAAGCTAGCTTCGCCAAAAGCCTTACTTTCGTGAGCACAATAACCATAGGTTAGTAGGTACAACGTATTTTTAAACTTATTAATGAATTATTAAAATTTTCGCTTTCCGCCCCTTTTTTGAGAATCTACAACACTAAACTAGCATATTTTTAAAAGAAAAACATGTTTTCCGCTTACAAAGGAAGACGTACCTAAAGTAATCAATTACCTTATAATATTCGGAAACGGGTGTGCGTCATGCGTTCTCGCACTTTATAACGCATATTTCTTTTCGGATCTTATGACGCACACCTTGTGCGTCACAATGTCCCGGACGTTATGACGCACGTTGGTTTTCGGATCTTATGTCGCAGTTGATTTCGTGGACATTGTGACGCAAATGTAGTTTCGGATATTATGACGCATAAGAACTGCGTCATAATGTCCCAATGATGTATGACTTCGGACGTTATGACGCAGTACCTGTGCGTCAAAATATCTGAAACAATGAGTGCGTCATATTATCCCAAACTTTATGACGCAATTCCTCTGCGTCATAACATCCCAATATCAGTGTGCGTCATACGATCCCGGACATTATGCCACAGGACTTCGAAAGTTATGACGCATTCTTGCTTTCGGATATTATGACACACTCTCGTGCGTCATAATGCCCCGGACGGTATAACACTCACTGTTTTGGAACATTATGACGCAGTACCTGTGCGTCATATTATCCGACACTATAAGTGCGTCACAGTGTCCAACATGTCCATTGCGACATACGATCCGAAAACGACAGTGCATCATAACATCTGGGACACTATGACGCACAACGAGTACGCCATAACAGCCGAAAACGGATATGCGTCATAAGGTCTCGGACTTTACGACGCACATTAATTTTCGGATTCTATGACGCACATCTTGTGCGTCACAAAGTGCCAGACGTTATGACGCACCCCCTTTTAGGAACTTATGACCCGGGACGTTGTGACGCAGTGCCTATGCGTCATAATATCCGAAATTATAAGTACGTCATATTATCCCAGACTTTATGACGCAATCAGTGTGCGTCATAATGTCCCGGACGTTATGACGCAGCACCTCTTTCGGACTCTGTGACACAACAATGGATTCGGATTTTTTGACGCATTATTGGTTTCGGATGTTATGACGCACCCTTGTGCGTCATAATGTCCCGGACGTTATGACGCACCACCCTTCGGACGTCACCAAGGATGAAAAACTTTCTAATTCAATTAGGATTGGATTGATCAATTGAGCGGATGAGAATAAATATGAGAACGTCTGCGAAGGGCCGGCGAGGATTCTGCAACAGAAAATACACGTCATAGAAGTAAACCAGAAGCATCAACGGTTCTAAGATGCTTCTCAGGACTATTCCTGACGTAGAAGATATTTTGTGTGGAAATCTTCAATGGAAACCATCATCTCTCTATCTGTGAGTTAGGATCGAAGTAACCGCCGTTGATTTTAAATCTTCACATTTTACCAAATGTTATATCGTAGTTCACTCTATCCAAAAAGCAACAGATAAGTTGGTGTAAATAATATCAATTATATTAAACCGAATCGTCAACAAAACATGAACAGTACTAGTGAGCTGTCGAAATAAGTGAAGTTAACTGTGTTTTAGTGAAATCTATTGAGAAATTGAAAAGGGACATCGCATGGTACAATTGGGAGATTCGAGTGTATTGGGCTTTATTTGTTGCACTCAGCTCGGAAGAGAGTTTACATTGTTTATATGGTTGCCGTAACTTCGACCGGAAACAGTGAATAAGGCGAAGTCTCAATGAAACATACTTTTGGTCTAGACAGTAACACCAAGACAAATCAATTGTTTTCCTTGACATCCCAGGATACCAGGATAACCAGTTAAAAATCAGGACATGTCCTGGGAAACCAGAACGTATGGTCACCCTAAACTTGGCGGCCTTTTACACTGTTGTTTTTTTACTTCAGGAAGCAACCATGCAATGACAGATGTTAATGTTTTATATTGGACTAAACTCAGGTTTAAAATCAATGATAATGCCATGTAGGCGGTATCAACAAGATAAGAGTTTACCGCTATAAATGCTTCCATGCTTTTTGTGACAAACATGCAAAGACAGCCTTGCTGTTTTCAAGGAGTATTAGTGTGATCAACCGTTACGTGTCGACTGGATTTCTTAAGTCAATTCGTATTTGATACTCTTTTAACTACTAAACTGAAAGCACCGTTATGCCGTTACTCTACAATTGAGTGAACGTAATGTTAAGAATTTGCCAAATACTGCTGCGAAGCGAACAAAGCAATTTGGTGTTAAAGACCGTTGAAACTCTTTGAGATGCATATTTTTTTTAGTTTCATATTTATGAGATACACTATATACTGAAACATTAGAGAAACACTGGATACTGGAATTTCCAATTAGATTATGAACTATTTCCAGTTTAAGAGCCAATATTGCCAAGACAGGTAAAATTGAGTAGCTTTGCAATGGTTTCAGTATTTAGATTATGTGCTTAAAACGCTTCTTTCGCCAAAAATTATTCTCTTTCGCTCCTTGTAATATTTCGAACGCATACGTATACCCTATGCATTGCATAGCAGAACAACACAGTTGAATGTAATTCAAGCAGGCAAAGCAGTAAACAACACCCCTATGTGCGGCGGGTTCTACGTTTACAGCAGGGAGCAAAACAAGGAAAATCAATAATTCCATTCAGTTTTCCTAGGGTTTGAGGTGAAGAAAGATAAAGATGATTCATCCATGGAATATCACATAGTTTATGAATAAAGATGCGAGGATAATTGCAGTTGAGCGATAGTAGTTCTTTTAAATCATATGGATGATTATTATCAATTCTTATTTTTGTAACATTTGTACTGCCTTATTTTTAAATTCAGCCTAAAAGCGCTTATTTACTCTGGAGCATGGTTATATGAGCCTGTACTGAGAAAAAAGTTATAGTATCTGTAACCCGACTTTTCTGGTAGCTTTAACTATACGTCCGAATAGTAGTATTGACCATAAGATCAGTAATATTAAGCTTCTGTGTCATAACTAATTCTAGAATAATTGACTATTGCTTAACTATGTTGTTGGCATTTATGAGGTTTCGAACATGTTCACTTGGACAATATTTACAATCTTAAAGTTTAGAATGGAATAATCTGAATCTCTATGAAAGAAAAAAGTGAAAAAAGAAATATGAATATGGTAAACATCTTGAATATAATACGTATCATTGTTCGGGCGAATGACCACCCGGTTAAAGCCCTCAATAAACAAATTACAATTACGTACCATTGTCATTAATACATTGCGTTTGATTGTGCTATACACAATAAAATAAAATGTCGCGAAGACTAAACCTATAGTAGTGATAAGGATGTATGGTTTAAATAACTAAATACCCTGTGTGTGATCCTAGTCAAAAACATGTTTTGCGTATAGTTTTTTAGCGGACTACGCTTTGTAATACTACGGTATACTTATCTAGGTTGCGTTAATTTTTGTATTCGTTCATGGTTCCGTCATTACAGTGAAATATTACATACACGACACATGAGCGTAGAGTGCTTTAAGGTTGCACAGAGAAAGGGTAAAATTCGCAAACGAAAAAAGCAGTTTTTTTCCACACCGTATGTCAGATCTTCATAAAAATCAATCAGCGTATGTAGAATGTTGTTACAGTACTGCTGATTGATTTTTATGAAGATCTGACATACGGTGTGGAAAAAACTGCTTTTTTCGTTTGCGAATTTTACCCTTTCTCTGTGCAACCTTAAACATTAGCATTTCTAACAGCTCATTTACAACCACAGATGCAAAGTCAAAGCAAAGCAGTTTGGTTTGTTTTCCTCACGAAATATCTAACCTCATCCGGTTTTTGCAGTGCAATTTTTTGTTTTCCTCACAAGATAATTCGGTACCATTTCTTAAGTTCAGTAATTGTTTAATTACACGAATATTGCATCAGGGTAAGTAAATATTCCATTTTTTTGCGACGAATCTAAATGTCTTAAAATCATAAATTTTTCGTTTTTTCTCCTTTTTGCAGGTTGATGGGATTGACGGTATTGTAAACATCATCGAGCCACAATAGATTCAATAGAGTTATCTAAATATAAGGACCTTTGCTCTTTTTTGTTTTCTGTTTCCTTCAAGTTCTACTACTAGAGGTTAATTAGTTCTCGTGTTAATAATCCACCAATAATTATGACTACTCAGGATTTGATTTATACAAGAAGCCCGCTTCAAGATGTTGATTACAATACGCCTCGGTAGTGGTGTTGTGAGGAGGCCGGCAGGGCTGATGTGAACCTATTTTCTGTTCTATACTCTTCCTCTCTTTACCAGCTCACAACCAACAATCAGCCAATAGAAATAGATAATTGAGGAAGTATATGCTATGTGTCGTGGTTGGCTATTCAAGTATTAGTAGTGTTTGAAGTACTAATGTATATTTGTGATTTGATGATGGTAATTTTTGTTGTATCTTGTACCTGTCTTATCTATTACATCTCTCATCTGTTGCCTTATATCTTTTCTTTTCGAGTCCTATACTGCCATTCTACATACGCCTTCTACTGAGCCAGCCAAAAAAACCGCCCTTTTCGTGTTCAACGAAAATTGTACCAACGCGCCACCTATATATCAACCGCACACTAAAATTTAGTATCAGATTCACGACTCGCGCGATCATTGAAGAACACACACGAATATGTGAATGGTACCGCGGTCATCAAATCGAATGTATACACGCTAGCACCTACGCCCGCGGTCTCGCAAACATGATTACACCTCGGCAATAAAGCGATTGTCTTAGCACTCACAAATTGTAAAACACGGTTTCAAGCGGGAGCCTACAAAAATGCCCGCGAGCACGCGATCGCGGATCGGTCATGTCCGCAAGTCTATCCTCGCTCCTAGAAGCCTAGGTCCATGTCTAGCTGGACCAATTAAAAAAATACGCTCATACCTATTATCAATGCGTCTCATGGCGACCGAGAACCCTAGCGACATGAGGGAACCCACTCTGCTAGAATCTGAACCATATACCGAAAATTAAATATCAGACTGACGGTTCGCGCGACCATTCAAGAACACACGAAAATATGTGAATGGCCACACGGTCTCAAAAGCACGTCAGCATACAAATAATTGAGCCCCTCGCGATCATTCAACTAACCAACGCCCGCGATCTCGCAAACATGATAACACCCCGCTGATAAGATGAACGTCTCAGCACTCATGAACATACAAACACAATTTCAAGCGTCAACCTACAAACTCCCGCGATCATGAACCGGGCACGTCTGGAAGTATTTATCACCGGTACCAACAGTCTAGGTCCATACATTCATTTGGACCAATTATTAAAAAAACAACAAAAATAATTAAATTATGAAAAAATAGCTCCCATATCCATTAGACAACACGTTCCTTGACCGGGAACTTCAATGATATGGGGTAACTCACACCCTGTCAGAATCTGAATCGTACATCGAAAACTAAATATCACACGTTACAAAATCGAATGCATAGACACGAAATCACACACCTGACAAATATAACATAAGAACGCTTAAGCCCTTCGCGATCATCCACGCACACCTACGCCCGCATTCACGCTAATTTTATAACACCTCTGATATTGCAAACGCGACCCCACAAACGTGCGTGTGATAATGTTTCGATCACGTCCAGAAATAGTTACCCTCTTTCCTAGCAACTTAAGTCCATACATTCAGTTGTACCAATCCACAGTGGGGCCGGGCTGGCCAAAACCCTCAAATTTAATTTTCGATTTTCATGTCTTATATTTTTTCCTAATTATAACATATCTAAAGTTGTATTCGCCAAATTTTTTAGCAAATTGTTTGAAAAATTAAAGTACTAGATTTTTTTTAAAATGAACAGGGTCATATAAATCTGTAAGAACTTGAGCGACAAACAGTTTTTGCCCGTTATGATTTATCTCGTTTTAATAGGCACTACGATGATAATTGAACAACACATATAGGGTGATGAGCCTATTTTCACCATACTAAGCCAGGTGCCTCACTAATTCGAATAATTTCTTGCCTTACAATCAATGGAATGCGTAAAAATTGACATCAACCGCTTTGCTTCGTTTTTAAGAACCAATATAATAACACAAATGCGTTGAAAACAGTCAAATTCTCGTGTTTGAGCACAATGAAAACTCGAATCGAGTGCCCCTATTGTTGCGCTACCATTTGACTCAATGCGTTGAACAAAGATGGCAGACACTGCTCTAACCAACGGCTTCAAATGGGTAGGGTGATAATAGAAACATGGCGCAAATAGGCTCATCACCCTAGGTGTTTCTTATGACAAATCATCTCAGGAATTTCATGGTTCATTTCATTGGATTTGAGAAATAACCAGTGCTTAAAAAAGTTACCTATGAAATCAACATACGTATGCTGTTTAGAACTGACTAGAGAGTCATCACTTTATCGGTAAAAACGTGTCGAAGGGTCGCATCTAGTGCATCTAACGTAGAATTTAATTTAGTTTACTAAAATCACAATGTCTTCTTGCGCCGTTTTGCGCAGGTCAAAATTTGGACATTTTTGCCTTTCTCATATAGAAAGGTTATGCAATCACTCTGAACATCGTAAACCTAATCCCGGCCCGGAGGGCCGTCTGTCATATACCATTCGACTCGGTTCGTCGAATTCGGCAAATGTCTGTGCGTGTGTGCGTATATGTGTGTGTGCGTGTGTATGTATGTATGTGACCAAAAATAAGCACAAGGAAGGCTGAACCGATTTAATCAAACTTAGTCTCAAATGAAAGGTACAACGTTCCCATAGGCTGCTATTAAATTTCATTAAATTCCGAGTTCCGGTTCCGGAGTTACGGGTTTAAGAGTACGGACACACAGCAAATTCACATTTTTGCCTTTCTCCTATTGAAAGGTTATGCAATCACTCTGAACATTGTCAACCTAATTTTTTTTTGACTTACATAGGTTTTCTGTATCTTAACAGGGTCGTAGTTAGGGGGATACGGTGAGGCCCTCCCACCCCACCTCCCCCATCACTCACCACCCTTCCCTAAACCGCCCTTCCCTCATCAAGTAACCCTCTACGCGAAAAAAATTTCCTAATTCTTCTAGAATAAAGTTACCTGTGCAAAATTTGGTTTGAAATAATTTTGGGTTGAGAAACTAATTTAAAATTTCTTAGCGTTTCAGCGTCGACATATAGCGACTCAAGTTCGTAGCTGTCGATTCATTGTACGTATGTGTAAATCGCACTGATTATTTAATAGACATTTCCACCATTATATTAAATATAACCAGCCATGGAATTGTAGTTTGGATAAATGAGAAAGGCACACTTGCACCACTAGGTGGACTAAAACGGGTTTTGAAATTAGTTTTTTCATAGAGACGCATGGTATTTTGAAGTAGAATACTTCTAACGTTTCAATATGGGGTCCCGTTTCAAAAATTTCAGTTGAGGAATTTTCCCAGGTTTGAAATGCGAATATCTACCGTTCTACTGATCGAAATCGCAATATTTTTGCACTATCTGATCAGAAATTCGTGCACGTATATCGTATTAAATTTCGGATTTAGTGCGACTACTATAAATAAACTAATACGAGGATTTTTAGAAAATCCTTCGAAAACAGCGAGGAAAATGCGCAATTTGCAAGCACATCTCACGCAGAGCCGTCAAAAAGGAGCATGTAAGCGTTTCATTACATACGGGAATGTTATATATACAGGTCACGCGAGCTTGTTTTGTATCAGTGGGTGCTCGCTTACCCCACGAGCAACATGCTCGTCTGGACGGTACAATGAGCGGTATCATGTTTGCGTTCCCTACCAACCGTCACCGCAAGGTTCTTCGTGATAAAATCCAGGGAATCACCAAATCCGCCATTCGGCGTCTGGCTCGTCGTGGTAGTGTAAAATGCATTTCCGATTTAATCTACGAATGCTGATGGTGTGCAGGAAAATGTCATCCGAGATGCCGTGACCTACACTGAACACGCCAAGCGCAAAACCTCAATGAATGTCGTCTATACTCTGAAGCGGCAGGGACGCACTTTGTATTAGACCTGTGCGCCGCCGCGCCACGCCGCCGCCGCCGGTAATTTTTAACGTACGCCGACGCCGAACGGTAGATCGGCGGCGCGCCGCCGATGCATTTTTCCCGCGCCGACAATTCGCGAACTCTAAAATTGTAGACTCATAATTTTATCCACAAATCTAGGAACATTGTCTATGGACCGAATATACGACGTTAACTGATTGATGATTTATCACATCTAGATCATTCTTTGGTATTAGTAGTCGTCAATTGGATTACAAAATTAAAATAATCTTGATATTTTCTCGAAAACCATTACACGACACTCGTTATATAATTCAAAGATCCATTCTTGCTTTGTCAACTGATTATGATTGTGAGCATATAAGTTTCAATTCACCATTCGTGTGCGTGAAATGGTCCACAAATTAAAAAAACACTTCCACTTTCAAGATATATGTGCGTGAAATTTACGATTATGTGCCTGATCCTAATCTTTGCACGTAATCAATTTCACTGGAACGCAGTGCATTATTCATTGATTTTTTAACCGATTCTTAATTTCTAACATGCTACACACGGTTCACCAGTTCGTGAAACTGTTCATGAAGTAATTAATTTTCCACATAATCTTATTATACTTACGTAAACAATTACAAGGAACTTATACTATTATTCATGAATTATTCGCTCTGCTTTTTGGTTTTGAAATTTCTATGTGAGCTATTGTGTACAACTGCTAGCAACCAGTCTCATAGGCACGAGCATTAGATACAAAGACATTACTAGGACCTGTAACCCTGTTATTCCTTTGTTAAAATTCAGAGAAATGTTCGGAATTAAATAAAACTGCGCTGAGCAAAATACATTACCTAGCCACAATTCATGTCCGTGAAATAATTTAGAAAACTATAAGACACGTGACTCTGTGCAAAAAATCCAACGGTAAGCTCAAGACTAAAATATCACGATAACACGACGAGAATTTACGAAAATCGTTGCACGTCGTTCAATTCTTGACTGTTTTAGTCAATAAAGTTAATACAAATCAATGTTTCATCGAGTTATGAATTAGAATCATAAAAATATTAAACATATTCAGACACAACCACCTACTAACCATTTGAGTATAATGTCATCTTTTTTGCGTGAACTAGTTTTGTGAAAACACAAAAATTATTTTCAATACGAGGTTTATTTATAATTGATTGAATCGTGACCTGAGAGGGTAAGATTTCTAGTCTCATAAATTATTCATCGTGTGATCTAGCCCCACTCAAGAAATATTTTCAGTGTCAGTTGCACCAGCCCGGTATCACAGACAAATAAGACGTAACACGAGATGAATTTTCATCACTCGTAGTAAAAAAACGGTCGATTTTAATTACAAATCGGTGGCGTTAGTGAAGAGATTTTGACACAGAGCTAAATGCGTTACTTAGTTTCCGCACTCACCCGAAAACGTTACGGTCTTTTTAATCTCATGCAAAGCAAAACAAACAATATGGGCCGGAAATGTGAAATTCATTCTTGTCGAAGTGCCCAAGGTGGGAGTTGTTCACAACCATTTCTTAAGTTACAACACGATGCCGATCAGTGAGTAAGCACATAACAGGATGTTAGTAATTTAATTGATTCGGTGTATCGAATGTATGCAATGGATTAGAATTTGTTGGTCCCCGGAACTGCTGGAGAACTGCTGGAGGGCGGGGTGCAGGTGCTACGAAAAGTAGAGACACTCAGACCATTTTCAATCAGACTTGTTTAGTGATCAGTTTCAACCTAACAGGAGCTAACACGTCAAGTCGTGGAATGATTATGATTGATAGTAACTGTATATTTAGGTTTCGTCAGGGTGTAGATCTGTATTATTCCAGCAAATCGAGCATACTTTGCACTCAAGATAGAAGCAGACCGTACGTTGTAAGAAAATGTAGTGTCAGGGAATCGTATTCCTTATCATCGTGGCGATGTTGTACTTACAAGAAGTAAAAGTAAACACCAGCCTAGAAAATGAAGTAATGTGTCTACCTTGAAAGGTGTCCTTACACGATCATTAAAAGTGACATTTCTGCGCAGTAAGGGTTCCTGATATCTGTGGGATTCTAAAAGAGCGACAGTAAACAATCCAGGGACAACTTGACAGATAGTGCTTGTTTCATATATGCACCACCAATTTGATGGTGGCGCTAGTATGCCTTCTCTGTATGAGTACACGAACAATGAAACGAAAAAGTTTCAAGAGAAAAGCGTGTTTCGTTACGCGAGCAAAGTTACATAAGTTACATCTTATTATATATTTAGCTGGAAGTCGTTGTTTTTAACAACCGGCTCTCTTCCTCCCTAAACATGTTTTGGTTTTCTTGTTGTGTGAAGTTTGAAATCGTTAAATCATTGGTGCTTTTTATCTCGAGAAATGTAAATGAAAAACATTTGGCCAATGAAAGTACATCACCACCAAGCTTAACGATTCGTTTTGAATAGAATTTGTGTTTTTATCAGAATTCTAGCAGCAAAAAGAAATTGTAGATATGGTAGAAATGCTTAAATTGATTATTTTCCACAGATATGGAAAATAAAAAATGGGATGCGCCTTTTTCAAATTTTGCTCCATTCGAGCCGCCATGACATTACCAAATCACCCCAAAATTTGCTTATGAATTCAATATATAAGAGCTGTCAATTGTCCCCGGGCTTACGGTAAAGATGACTAAATAGAAACAAAAAACAATGAAAAGACAACAACAATTAATTTCCTCAAGCAAAACAAAAACTCTTTTACCGTTGCTTAATTTCCTAAATATAGAACAATAAATAATTATTATGGGTCATTGAAATACAGTCGTTACTCTGCATTCTTCAAATTTGTCCATTGCAATCATTATTTCATGCGAAGTCGTAGTATGCGACATCGACAATTTTTCTATTCCGTTCTTCAAATTTTACAAGCAGGGTGGGGACTATTGGAGCTTTAGTTGAAAAAAAAGTTTGATATGGTTGCGAGAATTACATTTTGTGCAATGTGTTCAACAGATGTCGCTAGTACATCGTGGGAGATGATTTTTTAGATTTTTTTAAGCTGTAACGTTTGTTTGTATGTGCTGTGAAGTCTGTTACAATAGAAACCGAAAATTTGGGAAAGGAACTGTACTGTCAAGATTTTTTTTTAGTTACCTAGGCGTTAATATTCGTCACGCCGACACACACCGGCGCGCCGCCGCCGATGGGGTCCAACGGCGTGACGCCGCCAACGCCGCCGCCGCCGGCCAAAAATGTCGCTTACGCCGCCGCCGATTAAAAATGCATCGGCGCACACCTCTGGAAACACAATTTCAATTTTGTTCTTGGGAAGCAGTGCGGCTTGAATATTTGGCAACACACCGCCCTGAGCAATTGTCACTCCGGAGAGCAGTTTGTTCAACTTTTCGTTGTTACGAATCACCAGCTGTTGAAGACGTGGGATAATTCGTCTTTTTGTTGTCACGGGCAGCATTTCCTTCCAATTTAAACACTTTAGCAGCAAGGTATTCCATTACAGCTACTAAGTAAACGGCACTCCGACGCGTTCAACACAATTTGTTTGTGTATCGACCAACGAAGGGGAGGAGCTGCGAAGAATACATATTGAGGACAACACAAAAAAGGACGAGCTTACGTTGTACTGGACTCAGGTATAAAAACTCAGCATGCTGTTGATCACGCTCAGTTCGTTTGCAGCATCAGCATGCAGCAGTTCGTTTGCAGCATCGTAACTGAAACTGTACATCTACATCTACAAGGTGCTGAAAGAGATCCATCCAGATATCAGAGTCTCGTCGAGCATCATAAACAGATTTATTAGACATTTTCGAACGCATTGCAAACGAGGTCTCCCGCCCGACTCATTACAAGAAGCGCTTGACAATAACCTCCCGCGAAATTCAAGCCGCCGTCCGTTTGCTGCTGTCAGAAGAGTTGGCCAAGCCGTCTCAGATGGCACCAAAGCTGTTACCAAATACACCAGCTCCAAGTAAATTCCGAACACTGCCCAAACAAAAGGCCCTTTTCAGGGCCATCAATTTATCAACAAAGAATAGAATTGAAATTTTGTTATTACAAGCATCTGAAAGTGGCTTGTCAAGAGCGTTCGATGGCAAGTGAGCTACTTGTGAACAATATCGTCGATTTCACGTAGAATGACACAAAATAAAAAGTTATCATTTGTGTGTTTGTTTACATTTTCGTGTTTACTAGGCGCATTCAAAAAATGTTTCAATTCTCAAACATTATACCAAGGTGCCGTATTACATGACTCTTTTTACCCTGAGTGTTCGATAACCTCCGTATTGGAAACACAATTTCAATTTCGTTCTGTATCAAAAATATGTGGCCGACCAACGAAGGGGTGGAGCTACGAAGAACACATTGAGGACAACACAAAAAAGGACGAGCTTACATTGTGCTGTAGTCAGGTATAAAAACTCAGCATGCTGTTGTTCACGATAAGTTCGTTTGCAGCATCAGCATGCAGCAGCAGAGATGCCAGATTTGCAGACAAGTCTGCAAATTCGCAGACTTTTAATTTAAGCTGCAGATTTTTTCGATGACGCAGATATTTGCAGATTTTTCCGTTTGGTTGCAGATTTTTGGTTTGGTTGCAGATATTTGCAGATTTTTGAATATAAAGGCTTTAGGTTACACTAGCTTTCCTCACATTTTTTGTTCTTCGGAGACTTTTAAAATTATTATTTGAAAAAAGTACCTGGCATCGCTGTGCAGCAGTTCGTTTGCAGCATCTCCCGCGAAAATCAAACCGCCGTCCGTTTGCTGCTGTCAGAAGAGTTGGCCAAGCACGCCGTCTCAGATGGCACCAAAACTGTAACCATATACACCAACTCCAAGTAAATTCTGAACACTGCCCAAACAAAAGGCCCTTTTCAGGGCCATCAATTTATCGACAAAGAATCGCATTGAAGTTTTGTTATTACAAGCATCAGAAAGTGGCTTGCCAAGAGCGTTGAATGGTAAGTGAGCTACTTGTGAACAATATCGTCGCTCTCAAGTAGAATGGCACAAAATAAAAAAGTTATTTGTGTGATTTGTAGACACGTTAGTGTAATGATTCAATTTACAAAAATCGAACGTTTTCTAACGTTTCGATATAGTCGCTCCGTTTCAAAATTCATAAAAGTTCAACAATATTTTCAAAGAATGTTGCAAATTGTCAACTTAATAATTCCAAAAATACTCCAAATAAACTATGAATGTGCAAAAGACGACAAAATCGCATAGAAATTGCTTATTCCAGAGCAGAATTTACCGGTCTAAAGTGTATTCTACTTAAATCCGGTTATGTCTCTGACATTACCCATCCATCTTTTTTTTACTTTCATGAAGCTTTTCAGCATTATTCACCGGTGAATTTCTTTTCCGAAATGTCGCTTGCGCATTCGGGATTTGGAGCAATTTCCGTGATGGAAATACAGTGAAGACCCGTTTTTATCAGCCCCTTGGCGAATTTTAAGCTCATAAAACAGGGACATTGATAAAATCGGGACATATATTTTTCTGTATTTTCAATGAAACGAAGCTCTTAAAATATTCTTCTTTGGTCTTTAGATATAGCCTCGCAACTTATTCTGATTATTTACTTTAAGTTCCCCTTGACAGTGCAAAATTTAAAAAAAATATATATTTTTATGTTCGCATTTTTCGGATCTCTAAGATAAGAAATATATGCCCCAGAAAGGATTCGAGTAAATCCTTCAACTTGGTTCGTCTGCTAGAGCCCATCAAACTACCAACTATTAATTTTCATATGAAGCTGATAAAATCGGGTCAAAAAGCTGATAAAATCGGGGGCTGATAAAATAGGGTGCTGATAAAATCGGGTCTCCACTGTATAAGCATACCTAATCCGTCTTGCAACAATGGCTTTTTTTACATTTTCATGGTTATCCGTAGAGAAAAGTTTAAAAAAATATAAACCAGTTTGTAGCTTTTTACAAGCCAACTGTAATTTATTATATCTTTTTAACCCTTTTATGCCCAACTTTTTTTCTAGTGCTTTCAGGGTTTCAAAACTATTTTTCCTTGAAAACGGTGGGGTCAACAAACACGAAAAGCCTATTTTCATAAAGATAGGTGCTTCCCTCGCAGTGCTAGAAGCTGTTCAATTTTTATCTTCCAATCTATCTATCTATCTATAAGCATAAGCATAAGAGATCGCCCGTAGTTGCTGCTCCGTTATTGACCAGAACCAAATTAGGTTGCAAAATGTTGATTGGAACAACATGCTTGGGAATAACATGATGAGCCACATTGTACAATCTATTCTGATCCCTGCATGCTGATCAATACCGACGCCGGCCACGTCCGAATGCAGATCTTCTGGGAAAGGAAGGAATGTTAGTCCGATACATGTTGCTACTAGAGACCGAGGAATCCTCTGCATCTCCACATGTATCACGGGAAGGGGAGAGTTGTTAGTAAGTGTGCCAATAGCGTTATCATGTAATAATTGCTCTGGGCAGCCGGCTGCCGAGAATTTGGGAAATTTATCATTTGTTGTATTAATACGATTAGCAAAATAAGCAACTTGAACTCCGGATAGCCGGCTATAAGGAGCACTGCTTATATTTTTTAATAATATTCAATCACACGACGAATTTTTTCGTGGTTTCTATCGTGTCGGTGCTGATTTTACCCGGCGATCGTTTGAATAAAATGAGGAATCTTATACAGAAGGTTCATCAGACTCTTCCATAGGTGTCGCGGAGTTGGTGGTTTGGAAGGAAATAGGGTCTAGGATTCGCTCCAAGCAAGCGATGCGACCTGTAAAGCATAGTTTATTAGTTTGTAGTTCAGTTAGTTTTCGAGAACACGATCGCTCGAAAAATAAGATCTTGTTTAGTTTTTTATTCTTTTAAAATCTGGGTAGCCGGCTACTGAGAGTATCCTATGTTTTCTAAACAAAAGCAATTTCAACTCCACACAGCCGATCGTGGGAGTATTGCCAGAAAAATTAATCTTATCTGCTTAATGGACCGGATCACTATTTATTGGGACATTATTTAGACTAACTTCGCTATTCCTTCTCTACGATATATTTTTTTGGGTTACAAACTACCGAGTGATGACACGTTATACAGACAAAGAATTATGATAGCTCTAGATGTTATAAACCAACGAAAGTGTTTCCTATTTCTAATATCGGATGGTTTGTGAAATACACGTATACGAATGATTATATCGAACATTGAAGGGAAATACAGAGGATCGTTAACCTGATGGACGGGCTTGTTACCAATAACGGAACTTGAAATTAGATTCATTAAAACAGACGAGGCGAATTTTCAGTACGTATTGATCCGCGATCATCGATACTAGTCAAATTAAAGTCTTATTGGAGCTGATATCCGAACAACGGCATTGCTTTCTCGGCTAGATCTGTTCGCACACTCTCATTCTGCTACTATCGGCAGAAGGCTGATAGCTCCCAGTCGTCGCCGGTCTAAGGACCAAATGTCATCAATAGACTTAGACTCGCGTGGAGGCATGAGATAGAATTGAAAGCTAACCAATGAAAATGACAGCAAAACACTTATTCTTCGTGCTAACATAACTGAAGGTAATTGCCAACCGGTCCCCGATCCCTCTCGTCAATTGTCAATTCTCAAACCTTATACCTGATTGAAGTCATCCTTCCACTCAAATAAGGTCATGTGTTTTCCCTAAGCACATTGAATGCTCTGTGGATCAGTTCCTCCGTTGGTAAAACAAACCCTAAGCAAACATAGAAATTAGTTTGCCGACCGGCAGATACGTGTTCCCTTACAGCGTCATCACATCAACGGACACCCAAAATTTACATGCGACAAAATATCTGCAATCCCGAATATAAAAGATTCAAAACCTCTACTGATTTGCAATAAAATAAGAAAGTAAAAAACAGTTGAATATCCAAGGCGGCTCATTTTCAAAGATAGCACCGCCGATGAATCACTAAATAAAAATAGGTGACAAGGGACGCGGACGAAATTAGCTGAGCTGGTTTGCCACCTATTTTTCGGGCGAAGAATTTTGGGGCGACACCTGGTAGTCGCTAGACGCTGGTGAAACGCCAACTATTTGAATATGTTTGCCATATTTTTTCACTTTTCGGATCGGATTTTTTTCTCTGAAAAACCATTTTTCAATATTTTTACAATTTACACTGTGTTTCTAGACATTTTCTGTGCACTTTTATTGTTCTTGCATTGGGAATCGACGGCCCGTAATGCGAGGAAAAGATATTTTTTCATTTGCCGGAATTCGATTTTCACAAACTGTCACCACTCGCGTCTGTCGAAAATATGCCGAAAAATGCTTTTATAAGCCACTTCACTTTGTATAGTCGTTAAATTGCACCGTTATTCACACTTTTGATAACCGGGAGGCAGTAAACTGTGCCGAAAATGATGAAAATTAACCGACTCGAAGAGAGCTCTACCAGAGTCAACCGCTCGCGACGAAGATACACACACTCCTCTCTATCTATCTATTTATTTATTTATTTATTTATTTCAAGTCGTCAATCAGATGTAGACCGGTTTCTTACAATAATTATTAAACTAACTTAACACTAGTTAAAATTTTGGTTTACTTTAAACTGCTGCTTAAGTTTTGTTTTCGACATAGTGAAGTCAATGCTTTCGCAATGTTTGTTGTAAATATTCATCATTTGGTTTAACGGGCCAAACTTGGCATAATTAGTGCGATGGCGAATTGTACAAAAGATGCTGCGGTTACGTAGTTGTCGAGAAGGAGCATAAAAATTTAGTTTCGATAAAAGTTCGATTGAATCAGTACGATGTGATACAATGTCGTTTACAAATGATACCATAGAAAATTCACGACGATCTTTCAAGGTTTGTATGTCAATTAGCATGCACCGTGCTTCATAAGATGGCAAATGTAGTCCAGTCCAACCTAGTTTACGAAGAGCGAACATCAAAAACTGCTTTTGTACTGATTCTATCCGGTTTGCATGCGTTGCTGAAAAAGGCGACCAAACTATACTACAATATTCTAGTGTTGAACGCACATAGGCTACATATAATGTTTTTATTGTGTAGGGATCTTGGAAATTATAGCTGAAGCGTTTAATAAAACCTAGTGTGCTGTTTGCTTTGTTAATTATTGTGTTATAATGATCTATGAATGTTATTTTGGAATCTATAATAACTCCTAGGTCTCTTATTCTGTCACACTTTTCTACTTGTTGATTTCCCAATAAGATTCTATTGTTCTGTATATTATTCTTTCTACTCAATGTTATGGAATTACATTTTTTTACATTCAGTTTCAGCAGGCTTTTATTACACCATGTATAAAATATATTTACTTCGTTTTGAAATGTCTGAAAGTCTTCACCATTTCTTATTTCTAGAAATAGTTTCATATCATCAGCATATATAAGAACTTTTACATTTTTTAGAATGAAGGAAATGTCGTTAACAAATAAAATAAAGAATAGCGGGCCCAAATGAGACCCTTGAGGGACTCCTGATGTAACTTGAATTGGGATTGATTTTATCCCTTTAAATCTAACAGCTTGTTCACGATTTGTAAGATATGATTGTACCCATGTAAGAAGTCCTGGCTCAAACCCCATTTTTTCTAATTTAAAAAGTAGCATGGGTATGTCGATGCGATCAAATGCTTTGCTAAAATCTGTATAAAGAGCTTCAACGTAGTTTCCGTTATCCATTGCTGTTAATGTGTAGTTAATGAATTCGAGTAGATTTGTACTTGTAGAACGCCCTTTGAAAAAACCATGTTGCACATGGGTAATTCTGTTCTTGATTTGGTGGAATAAATTTTCATTAACAATCGCCTCGAAAATCTTGGGAATGCACGAGATGATAGCTATTCCACGATAGTTACGCACATCGGATTTTTTACCATTTTTAAAAATTGGAACTAGGAAAGAGCTTTTCCATGTTTTAGGAAAACAACCTGATTCTAGAGACATGTTAAAAAGCCAAAATAAAGGAGCGGTTAGTTCTATTGACAAAGTTTTTAAAAACACCGGTGGAACGCCATCAGGTCCAGGGCTTTTAGAGCTATCCAAGTTTTTTAAGGCATCCATGATTGTATGTACTTTTATCTGTTTAATGTTAATATCTCTTGAAAGTTCTGGGAGGAATGAAAAGTATTCACGCTCTCGATCCTTCTCTGAAAATGTAGTGTAAACTTCCTGGAAGAATGTTGCAAAAAGATTGCAGATTTCCTCTGAGTTATCGCCTACCTTTCCATCAAGATGCATTTCTGTTGGGAAATAATCCGATTTTATTTTAGTTTTTACGTAATTAAAGAAGTTTTTTGGGCAAGTTTTTATATTGCGTTCTGTTCTTGCATTGTACTCTTCAAACGCGATATCAATGGCAAGGTTCAATTGATCGCATAGATTTAAATAGTTTGTTAAGTTATCTTCGCTGTTGTATTTTTTGTAGATTTTGTGTGCTTTCTGCTTACGATTTTTTAAATTTTTGATTTCTCTATTAAACCAGATGGGATGTTTTGAGTTATAGTGACGCCTTCTTCTTTTCAATGGTATATCTTCGTGAATGACTTCAAATAATATTTTGTAGAAGATGTCTACGGCAGCTTCAACATTTTCTTCATTTCTTAAAATCATTTGCCAGTTTATTGCATTAATTTTTTGCCTCAAGCTTTCATAGTTAGCGGACTCGTAATCAAATACCTCCTCAAATTCACTATCACCAGGTCTGTCGTTAACATGCAAGAATATAGAAAACTCAATGGCTGTATGATAAGCTTCATTCTTCCATAAGGGAGTAAGTGATTCCGTTACACAGAAGTCTTCGTCTATATTCGTCATTAATAAATCTAAATAGCAATGTCGCTGATTTCTTATGTGATTTATTTGATTAAGTCCTAAACTGGCAGATTTATCGCAAATGAACTGCAAAGTTTCATTTTCCCCTACAACAGGAAGTAGGATGCTCTCATTATCAGCATCTGGTATGAAATCAATACCGCGTTGATTGAAATCGCCATATATGTGAACTTTTACGTGCGGGGAAAGACTATTAATAATGCATTCAGCAGCATGATAAAACTTTTCGTAAGTCGTTTTTCGAGCAAAATTTGGAGGAAAATACACCGAAGCGAAAACGTGAGTTTCGTCTTTAACATGTACTTTCACCCACACATGCTCGAATTCTTTTGATTTTATAGTTTTGATAACTTCTGCATTTAGTTTTGCTGAAATCGCAATCAAAGCGCCCCCTCCTGACTTCTTACCAGATACATGACAATCACGGTCATCCCTAAATACATTGTAATTGCTCCCGAAAACTTCTTCACTTCTCACTGTTTCGTCCCAACTAGTCTCAGTTGCTAAAATTACGGAATAATGACAACCTAATATTTTGTTTTGAATCACATTCATCTTAGCTGCACTTTTCATGCGGTTAAAGTTTTGGCAATAGACCAAGATTTCTGTTCTTGACTGAGATTCTCTTGGAGAAGTATTAGTTTTATGGGAATTAATTAGACCTAGCTCTACCTCTTCTAAATCTTGAATCGCAATATGATTTGTCAATTCATTATTATCTTGCTCTAATGAGCGCGTCGATAGCGGCAAAAACACTGACAGGCGCCAATTCCGGAGGGGTACATAGGTGTGGCAGCAGCTGTTCGATGTGAGGTGCTAGGTTGATCGGTAGGGCACGGGTTTAAAACATCGCCTCTCTGGAATGCAATGGTAGGTCTGAACGAAGTTGAAGGTGGCCTCGAAAAACGTTTCTTTGCCTCAGCCAGTAGCTCTCTATCCAACGGAAGATTGTCGATGTCGCGGCGTTTGTTATCGTGGTACGCAAATCTGCTGTGGTTGTAATTACATCCGTTATTTTTGTCGAAAATTGTGTGGTGTTTGTAACCGTGATTCTTGCGACGCTTAGTATTATTATTACTGTTACGGGTGGTGTCAAGTGCATTAGCGGGCCTCTGTTTATTCCGTTTCTTCTTTATTCTTGCTTTCTCCGCCGCTTTTTGTTGATTGAGACGACGCAATTTACGTGCGTCGTATTCGGACCAATCAGCCTTCCATACCTTAGAGTTGCCAAGGAAACGCCAGCCTGAGTTACTGGCTGCCTCAACAGACATCTCAGCCTCTAAACTAGGGGAGGAATCTGTTGCGGGTGAAGCAGCAGTCTTTTGTTCCAGTGAGTTTACTGCACTAGAAATTTGCTTTAACTCATCGATAATATCATCCGTGAATATTGGGTTTACATAACTCATATTCTGAGCCGAACAGTTGTTAGCCATGTCAGTTATCACGCTGCTGACCTTTTCAATTTCTGAACAAATTTGTTTCAACTCGCGTGTCATATCGGTGGTCAGTTCATTGACATAGGCTGCGATGTTGTTTTTCGTAGCTTTCATCGATATGTCGAATAATGATGTTAAGTGATTTTTTGTGGCAACGACATCAGTTTTGCCAGTTTTGTTGGAAGCAGCCAGCTCATTCCACAACTCCGAGGTTTTGGCTATGTGTGCAACCGCGTTATTATGATTAGCTGCAGTTGTTTTAATTTCGCCTTTCAACTCGTTTAAGAGCATTTCGATACATTCAAATCCATCACGGACATTGAAGTTGCTAAACGTGGATGTGAGTTTGTGATTCGACTCCATAACTAGCTTGTTGAGGTTGATGGCTTCTTGTTGTTGTCTGTACAGTTTATCGAAATTTAACTCCATCACGAGACGCTTCTGGCACTCGTAGCATATTGGCAGCATGTATGTTAGTATTCTTTGCTCATGATTCCTCTGAGCACCAACGCATGCAGCGTGGAATTTTTTCCCGCATGATCCATTGCAGTACCACACATGTTTGTCGTCACTCACTGTACAATTATTAATCGCGCACGGCATGTTTTACTTACGCAGCAATGATAAATGAAAACAATACAAATTAAAACACACACGGTTAAACTTTAAACGGCGCAAATGGAAACGCGACCGAACTGTAACGACGACTTGAATGCAATGAATGAATGGTCTATCTGTCTATATATATAAAAGTCAAAGTTTGTATGTATATGATTTATGGACTCACGGCTTAACCGATTTCCGTAAAAATTTACACACAGTAGGTATTTTGTATGGGGCGTGTTTGTGTGCTATTAGTTGGAGATTATCTGCCCGCCAGATGGCGCTTTGGAACAAATTGTGTTTTCCACCTATTTTGGTGAAAGTCGCAGCAACGCGCGATGGGTATTAGCTAGTGCTCAATACAATTCTCCTAGAATATTTACAATAGTCCAATTGCGTGGAAAATGTAGCTAAAAACAGTCTAAATTGATAAGTTTTATTAATTTTCAATAATATTGCAACATAACGAAGATATATAAAAAAAATCATTTTCCGTCGTCTACGTAAACTGTTCCTGGCAGCACTGATCCGTCGGAATCCAATCAGAATAATTGTAATTCTAGAGCTGGTCCTTGAAACTATTAATACTCAAATAAAAGGCAGTTGTCACATTTATTAGCCTTACTTGTTTTTGTGAGCAAATTTGCCGTAATCAAAAGTTATAGCTGTATAAAAACGTTGTTGTCCACAAACAACATGGGCATGAATGGGTTAAGAATCCTCTCTCTTCGGTATGTATTTGTCGTTACGCTTACTGTGACTGATGTGATGTATACGCGTGAGGTATGGAGTTTTCTTTTCTTCCCGATTTTTTCCTTTTCTAGTGCGCAAGAACTGCTGCCGCGGAGACACATGCACATAGGGTTTTGAGATTTTTCCAAAAAAAGGAGATTTCTCTAACCCGAAAAGTTGCGATGACCCTATGGTTAAAACCTCTATAATCAAAAATAAAAAAACTCAGCGCTGTGAAAAATAAAAAAAAAAATCCAAGTTGTATGTTGGTTTGGCTTTTGGATTCATAATGTACACCAGTGAATTAATCAAGACCGTATACATGATCAACCTGTTGAAGAAAAAATGCATGTAACTAACGACGAGGACAAACCTTTATCTGCTCAGCAGACGTTGTTTAGGTTAAAAGTTGAGATGTTCACCACACAGTGTAAAGTATGTTCAGGAAATTTTTGCTTAAAAACCAAGTCAGTAGAGAATTTCATAGAGATATTCATATCATCACACCATGGGCCACAAATCGATTTTTTGGTCGAAAATCCAGAACTTATAAACCGTTAGTACTAGACATTCAGTGTCTTTGGAACAAATTATCTACAATATGTGCCCTTCATTTAAGGGAAAACAAAATTAGGGTGGCCCTCTCTATTTCTGAAATAAAAAAATTATCTCCTGAATGAAAAAAGAAAGGAGAATATGGCCTTCCAAAGAAATGCAGAGAAATCAATTTTGATTAACTTTGCTGAAAACGTCGAAACTCTATCTTCAACTGTTTTTATTTTACAGCGATGTCCCTTGTTCCGTTTAGGGTGACTTTTAAAAATTCAGTTTTTTTTTAATATAACATCTTTGAAGTATATTTCTCGTGAATGTCGACTTCGGACAAAAGTTAACTCTTACAAATGCGCACGTTTCTTCTTCAGAGATCAACTCATTAACTTGGCAAAAAGTAGTAATCAATGTTATGACCATCTGATAGTACTTTAAAAACACTACAAACTAAGGGGTACATGATTTGTCTCCTAGCGACTCTTCATGTGAAATGTTTGCTTATAAACTACCTCTGTTATAGAGAATATATGCGGTATTCATCTAAATTCGTACTTAAAATATATATTAATCATACTCGCCGTTCTTATATACATACATATCTGGATCTCCGAAGCAAATCAAATTTAATGGTACTCTCGGAAGATGTTATGTGTCTCGTTCACCAAAGATTATGCAAATCGTTTCCGCATTTTTTGTGAAAATGGTGAGAACTCTTGTCATATAAATGCGCAGACATTCTAAACTTGTTTCGTGGAGTGAAATTGTAAATAAAACATGTGATTTTCGGACATTTTCGAACGATTTGTGGCCCATGGTGATCAATGGAATTTAAAATAATTGAAAATGATAGGGTGGCTGCAGTATGAACTGTATGAATGAGTGATACAACAAGCCACTGCGACTTAACCATAGTTGGACATGACTTGATCTCTATCATGTTCAAATAAACCTGTTACCATTTAGCAACTTTAACGATAGCTATTAAATAAAGAAAACAATAAAACAAGAATTTAAAACATTTCATTTGAAACACATTAAGAAACGTAATATTTTATAACTCTTCTGAATGCATACTTTAATAAATTAGTACGTGAGAAATAATCTCTAAACAGCTATGGAAACCTCGAATTTATTTTTTTTCACCTAAATATTCAAATTGTGTTAATATCTACAACTTTATAAAACTACATCATTTTCTTTCCAGCAAATTTCAATAAATCAAAACCACCCTAGTTTAATCGTAACTAAAGAACACTTTAAGTAATCGAATTATGTTGTGCGCAGACAAAGTACCTGTGTTGAAAAGTTTATTAAATTCACTTTTGTTCGAAATTGAGAAGAATAACTTTTAGAGCCACCCTAAGTTGTTCAACGTTTAAATTAGCTTCCTAGCTCAATCAAAATCAAGTACAGCGCACTAAAATTACTCTTAGATGATAGTTTCTGTCATTTTAAACCACTTTTGAGGTCTTGTCCAGCTTTTGTATTGAGTGGATCCATTGTATAATCACAAAATAACGTTCATATACATTAGACAACACGTTCCATGGCGACATGACCGGTAACTCACTTTCTTCTAGTATCTGAACAGTACACCGAAAATTAGGTATCAGATTCACGGTACGCGCATCATAAAATAGAATTTATACACGCGAAATTACATACACATTAGCACGCGCGACATACGAACGCACACGCGACCGAACACGTTTACGTACTCTCGAGCCCTTCGCGATGATAAACGCGCTCGCGAAATCCCTACACCCCACAGTGGCACCTGTCCATACAAAGTTGTGACAAAATTATGAAAATTGGTTTTTTTGGCTAAAAATTGGGGTTTTAACTAATTTTGGGTCGCTGAATCCATTTCTGCTATCAGTTTTGAAATTCCATAATTTTTTCGACTATTTTTATGTAAACCCATTTTAAGGCGTTGGTCATTAAAGGGTTAATATACACGTTAATAATAGTAGCCAATCACATCGGATAGCAGAAATTGTTGACAAAACTAGTAAAAATCACGAATTTTCAGTAACATGATGATCTTTAGGCAACCAATTTGGAACAAGATTCATCAGCTATAGGGCGTCTCCATATGGCTATTTTCAAAAACCTAGATATAACAATTTCGGCGCAAAAATGCGCAAGAAGAGACCTGTATATCTTGAAACTACACTAAATTTTGAGTCAGATTCAAGGTAGGTGACCCATGGGAGACAATCTCAAAAATTGGAAGACGTATAAAGATTAAATTACTGATATAAAATTGAATTTCTCAATTGGACTTTCTTAATGCAGAACAAACATAAACGATTTCTGCGCAAAAAGTTTACATCTAAAGTTTAGCATATTCATTATTCTTTCCAAAGAACTCAAAAACTTCTCCAATCGGTAGTATAGTTCTTGAGGTATCGCCATTTGAAGTTCGAAGGTATGAACAATTCTAATTTGTTGAATTGAACAAAAATCCTCGACATCACTTGCTTCATTGACAAGTTAAAAATCCATTTTTCATCCGATTATCGTAAAATTTTGAGAATATTTCATTCAAAGTGAGAGAAAATTAAAATAAATTTTTACAAAAGAATTGCAAGACATTGATTTTTGGGGTTTTGTCACTCGTCGTGCCACTGTGCGCCCGCACATATCTGAAACGTTCAATGAATATCACATTCAGAATCACGGCCCGCTGCAATTGGTCTTAATCAGTGTTTTAGTGGTTCACATTACCCCCTTGTCTGCAATTGTAGTGAGTGATTCTGACGGAGTGCTGTTCTGAGAATCTAGCTCTACCGCTCCAGTAGGACAACTCTCGAGAAAAATTTATAGATCGTTTTATTTTTTCTTAATTTAGCGTGTTGGTAAAAACTGAGGCAATTGTAAGCATTGTCGTCAATCGCCATTAAGTTAAAAAATATGCTGGAATGTATATTAATAAGGTAAGGAATGCTTAAGAGATGGTGGTTCTTAGATCAGCGGAAACTTGATTTAATTCACCCTTATCATCTTGTCATCGGATTATATTAGCCTTCATTTTCAAATCAATATCGCTATGCCTTTTTAAAATAACAAGTCAACCAATGAACTATGGTCCCAAAGCTGCATTAAGAAAGACAAAACTATTTGCGCCCAAACTATTGGTTTTAGATATATAGTATCTTCGGCAAACTTTCTTAGAACTTTCTTGTCGATTTTTTTATATTACAGCGCAAATTTGTTGGTAAAAACTGAGGCAAACTGGGGCGTGTCCCAACTAAAAGACACTTATGTCAACATTGAAAGTCAAAAACTGATTCACGTTTGAAAGTCATCGATTTCAAGGAACTTATTGGTTGATTTCTGTAGTGATCTAGAAAAGGCATACTTTGAAAGTCAATGGAACTTAATTTTTTAAAGGTACATCCAAAGGTAATTGAGATGTTACCACCAGAGGTGGTTCTGTCGTCATTCCGTTTATTGCGTGAGTTTTACTGAATTTATATCCAAGTGATCGTTATAATTGTAATTATGGGATATGCCAGTATCCTTCCCCAAGGTTGAGGGGTTTGACGGTATTGCAAACATCATCAAGCATACTGAGTGCATCAGTGCTGCAGAACCTCTGACAGACAATTGCTTTAAGATGGTTATTGTATTACGCCTCGATAGTGGTGCATCGAGGAGACTGAGAGGGCTTATGCGCCTTTTTATGTTCTATGTTCTTTCATACTCTGCACCTGCGCATACCAACGCTGAACCGCTAGTCTGCACGCGGTGATGTGGCCGACTGGTGGGTCGACGTGGATTGGTTTTTGCTGTGTGCCATGTTTGCAAACATTGTTCCACAATTTGATGGCGGTATTCGTGGACGGGGCTCACACTGGGGGTCATTGTGTGTCCATTTATGAGTCGACTGCATCATCGTTCATAGACTAATTGAATTATTTTGATAATTAACTTAATTTAATAAATACATAAGTAGAAACCTATTAGTTGTCGTTTTGTAATAATAGTAGTTTTTCGTACTAGTGTACAATTGTTATGTACTAGTCGTATGTCTATCTATGTATGTGTTCGTCTGAGTATTTGTGACATTTGGGTCAGGGAATGGATGCGGAACTGGCGTATAATACTTCCGGTGTTCAATTTGCGCATTTGGTTCTATTCATTCGGGAAGGTGGGATTGGGTAAATTAGGGTATAATGAATTTACCGACGCACGTGAATCATCCATTCCCGGCCAGCACAGCATGATGAAAGTCTAACACAATGCAATTGTCGTTAATGGTAAATATACAACATTTGCTGCGTTTAGACGAGTCTGATTGTATGTTACATGGTTTTTTCTATTCTACTTCACTAGTCTGTTTCTTTTCTACATCTATTGGTTTGCTTTTCCATACACTTCTAATCAAGCGCTTTGTATCTTTTCTTCTTTATTCGGCATGTTATGATTCCTTTTATTAGTGTATACCTACTATACGCTATCTATACTCATTTAGGTACAAACGCTCGTTGCCTTCGCGATAACATAAACCTGGTCACAAACGCGACCATGCAACTGCAATAATCCACGCATACTTACGCCCGCGATTTCGCCAACATGAAAACACGCCGGTAGTTAAGTAAACGTAGCACCTTTAAACTTTCAAATGCGGTCTCAAACATTAACCCACCACTCGCGCGATCATGAAACGGTCACGTCCGGAAGTTTGTCCTCGGTCCTAGCAGTCTGGACTAATCCCTTCAGTTGAAACAATAAAAACGTGACGCTCATATCCACTAAACAACACGTTCCATGGTGACATGACCTGGAACTCTAGTGATATGGGGAAACGGACTCTCTTCTACCTTCTGTATCACTAAAAATTAAGCATCAGATTCACGGTCCGCGCGCGATCATTCAAGAATACACGCTTCATCATTATAAAATCGAAATTATACACCCTGTAACCCGTCAGGGTAACAATTTAGCACTGGGTGGAAATATACCTTTTTTTGCGTATACACTCCGTAGAGTGTATTGTTTACGTTAAAGTTATGCTCACCGCTGTTCGATACCGTTCACATTTAGTTTGTAAATTTTTATATAGTTTCGCGTTTGTGAACGGTTTTATTCGTACAGATAGGTTAGATAATTTTTGTTTTATGTTTGTGAATTAGTAACAGAGGGCTTAGGTAGGCAACCGCTCTCCTCTTGCAAAAATTCGTGTGTACTGGTTATGCTGCTCATCTTTGACAGCTGTGCGACAAGGCGGTTGGCGGTTTGTGATAGTCGTGTGCGGAAGGCGGCCATCGAGATGAGGAGATAGTGACGGACCACGGCATCGATCAGACGCCCGATCAGTTTTTGTTTTGTTTTCGGGACAGTTTCCCGCCACTAGGAGATTATCTCAGTGCGCGCGTGCGACGGCAAGCTAAAACCGTCAAAAGTGCCGGCCCGTGGTTCGGGCATTAGTGAAGTGTACGGTGTCGGTCCGCCAATAGGGGCAAGCTAAGTGTAAAGGAGTGCTTTCGCTTCCCCGGCTAAACAATAAGGAACCACGACATCGGCCGTTCTCGCTATAGAGGATAAGTCAAACGAGCCAAGCTCTCCTCTATAGCTAATTGTCAAGGAGAACAAAGCAGGGCGGACAAAGGTTCCCCCTGGGAAGAGCACTGCGGTGACTTCCGGGATCGTTTGCGGCGAGTAGACGATCCGGCGATTTGTCGCCAACGTCGCTAGGGAGGTTCCGACAAAGGAGCCAAGCTCACCTCCCTAGCTAAACGCCAAGAACCGCTGCCGGAGCAGCCAACGACATTCCAGGAGAACTCGGCCGTTGCAGTCCCGGCCGGTCGGAAGAGACAATCCGCCTTTCCGCCCAGAAACGTAGCAGCAGCAGCAGCGTGAGGATTTTGGAGAATAAACGGTAAAGTTAGAATTTATTTGTTTTTTTCTCTTTTTGTTTGTTATTATACGAAAATCCGCAATTCCGGTAGGAGCACCTAGGCCGCCCTGAAAAGAAGGGTTCGCCGGGCAAACAAGAACACGAGTAGTGGGCAAACCCCTATTTACATTTGGCGCACAGCGCAAAACACACTGAAAAAAATATTTTCCTATTTTGGAAAATATTTTTTTCTTCCGGAGTGTGGGGTGCTTCTACTAAATCTAGGATTTTCGTAGAACAGTGGTGAGGTTTCTTCCGCAATATTTTTCCGCGGTCGTATATTTATTATTTATTTACATTTTTGGTATTATTTTTTGATTTTTGCATTTTCCTTTTTTTGTCCGAATTTGTGGATTGCGTTGTTTGTGTTTGGTCTGCCGGACGAGTAGTTTGAAGGTTGTTGTCATTTATTCGGTTGTGGTGGCCAATCGCCTTGAATTCTCAACCCGGTTTGAAACATTTTTGGAGCAGCTTGATTTCCTGAAATTTTAAGGGAATCGTTAGTGGGCGAAAAATCAGAAATTTTACCGTACCAGTACTTACATGCTTTGTGTCTTGGTGATTTCTTCCAATATAACTCAAGTTATGATGGCGTTGGAGAAATTCAACCAAGCGTGTGTGTTCATGCGCGTCGATCATTTACATTTCGATGAGCTGGATTTTGAGTTGCTATCTCGAAGCATTTTTATCTTTCCTGATTCGGATCTTTCGGGTGTCCAGCGGCAGCGGCGTCTTCGGGGAATTTTGTCGCATGAGCGGTCATCTCGGAGGGAATTAGTTCGCAATTTCCGGGGTGACGTGGGTGAAGAAAAGGAGATCTGCCTTGGTAAATTACTAACAATCAAGGAAGATCTCCAGTACCGGTGCCCAAACAAGGAGATTTACCGAACACGGTTGCTTTATTTGGGGTCTAGGCTCCAGGTTATCCGAAATTATGCGGCAGGGGAGGTCAACCAGGAAATTTCGGGGTTGCTGGAGGAAGTTCTAACAGTCTATGCCAATCATTTTAATGACGAACAGGCAGCACTTCCTCCCGACAACCAAGAAGGGGAGGATGGAGAAATCTTGGGAGATTTGCTGAGTACAGACGTACCTGCAATTCCACAGGTATCCAATCCTTCCGATAACGAAGGATCTCTTTCCAAACAGCTCGTAGGGGACGACCTGTTGCGTGTCTTGTGCGAGATGAGAGACGAGATTCGACAATTGCGACAGCAATCCGACGATAATAGAGCCCTAGCGTCTCAGGGGTCTGATGCTTTCTCAAAAGCTACTGAAACGCTAATGGGTGGGATTGCTTCACTGACAACCATTTCGTCAGTTTTAAGAAAGACGGTTCAAGAAGTTGTCTCACTTCGTGAATCCGTCAGTGAACTTCGGGCACTAGTACATCAGAAGGAAAGTGCTCCCGAGATGGATCTGCAGACCGATCTGGAAGATTTGCGTTTGATGGACGTACCCGATTCATTTGATGAACCAGAGATTCCTCGCCCAACACTGGCGCCCAGTCCCGATCAATTTGTGTTGAAGCGAGGATTCTCGGGTCAACAAAATATATGTCCATCACTTCCAATCGAGAAACCGAAACAGAATACTGGATTCACAGCCCCGTACCAAACTCAGAACCACCCTCACGTTCCTGAATGGACCGAACAGCGGACGGGACCATCCTATCCGAACTTTTCAATATCTACCAACGCGGGAAACGGATCGATGGCAGCCCCAAGGAATTACTCGCGTAACCCGCAACGCGTCGCTGACTGGAAAATTCGGAAGTATGCTGGAACTGATGAAGGAACGGGACTAAATGAATTCTTGGACACCGTAGTGAGTTACGCTGCGTGTGAGCAAATGTGCGAAGACGAACTTTTCAATTCTGCGATGCATTTGTTCACTGGCAATGCTTTGACCTGGTATCAGGCTATGCGTGTGCAAAACCGGTTGTTTAACTGGAACCATCTTGTTTGCGAGCTCAAGGTAAATTTTGTTCATCCTGAACTTGATGCTACGCTCAAAATGAAGGCTCTCCAGCGCCGGCAGATGCGTAACGAATCTTTCCAGGAATACTTCCTGGAAATGGAGAAAATATTTCGTGCTATGACGGTTCCAATGGCACCGAGCGAAAAACTCGACGTGCTCAAGCGAAACCTGAAAGCCGACTATAAACAAATGCTTATCCTCAGGCCAGTGAACACGCTCTCAGAATTGATGAGTCTCGGTAAATCGATCGACGCCTCCAAGACGCCGATTTATCAGAAAGTTCTCGGTTCTTCTCGGGAAGTTGCTGCTTATTCTGATAATCCACCACAAAACAAACAAAACCAAAATAATCAAAACCAAAAGGGAGGTGGACAGAATAACGGCAACGCAAAATCCAAAACGTTTTGGAACAAGAATGCCAAACCGGCAGGTCTTGATTCAAGCAAGCCTCCTGACAACCAGAAAAAGAAACAGCAAGGGAATCAGGAGGGCAAGAATCTCGAGGGAAACAATCAAAAACCGATCGAACCACCGCAGAAACCTATGATGTGCCTAGAATATTTGGTGGAAAAGCATCGCCCTCCAGTGCTCGGTGTCTGCTACAATTGTGGAGACAAAGGACACGAATATGAGGAATGCCGGAAACCAAGGCGGGTCTTCTGTATAGTGTGCGGATTTAAAGGTTTTGATGTTTCTCGTTGCCCTTACTGCCTAAAAAACGGGATCAGAACCAACTGAAGTCGCAGTTGGCAGTAAAGCAGCGCTCCGAAGAACAACTAATAATCCATCCCCAGATTTACGACAGTTTTCGACCGGCTCGTGATGAGGACTATGATAATTCATTGTCTGTCGAAACCATCGTCCTTGACGACCCGTTCGATAACCGTCCATTTGCAATTGTCGCAGTGTACGGCAAATCCTTCAAAGCCTTGCTCGACAGTGGTAGTAACGCCACGATTATGACTAAAAAGCTATACCGAAAGTTTTCAAAAAGTCCCTTGAAAAGGTTCGAACGACCATTCGAACTACGTTCTGCAAATGGTCAATCCTTACCAATCATTGGACAAGCGTAACTCCCGTATACTTTTCAAAATTTGACAAAGGTCCTATGCACTCTTGTAGTAGAGCATCTGACCGTCAACTCCATTCTAGGTATGGACTTTTGGCGCGCCTTTGGGATTTCTCCTGAGATACAAAACTGTGCTCTGTTGAACTCAGGTCAGGAATCAGAAGACGATGAAGAAGATGAAGTACCGCGTCAGTCGATACTCACTTCGGAACAGTTAGCGCGCGTAGAAGAAGTAAAGAAGTGTTTCCAGTCAGTAGAGCCCGGAAAGCTAAGCCCAACCTCATTCACAGAGCACAGGATTGTCATCAAAGATGAATTCCAAGGTGCGGCACCCGTTTGCCGATATCCTTATCACATGAGCCCAAAGAAACTGTCAAAGGTCTGGGAAGAAGTTGACCGATGGCGGTCTATGGGAATTATCGAGGAGTCTGATTCGGATTGGTCGCTTAATATTGTGGCGGTCACGAAACCAGACGACTCAATTCGCCTTTGTCTAGACGCTAGGCCTCTCAATGAGCGTACTGTACGAGATGCATACCCTCTGCCCCACCCTGGGCGAATATTGGGCGACTTACCCAAGGCGAAGTACCTGTCTACTATAGACTTGAAGGAGGCCTTTCTCCAGGTACCCCTGGCCAAGGATAGTCGCAAATATACCGCTTTCAGTGTTCCCGGCAGGGGTATGTTCCAATTTACTCGTCTACCATTTGGTCTCGTCAACAGCCCCGCTACTCTGGCGCGACTGATGGACCAGGTTCTTGGACGAGGTAAATGGGAACCTTACGTTTTCGTCTACCTAGATGACATCATCGTGGTAAGCGAAACGTTCGAGCATCACATACAGTTGCTCAAAGCAGTGGCCGATTGTCTAGCAAGAGCCAACCTAACCATCAATTTAGAAAAATCCCGTTTTGGAGTCCCCGAACTAAAGTTTCTTGGTTATTTGTTGAATCGGGACGGACTCAAGGTCAATCCTGACAAAATTCAGCCGATTCTCGACTACGAGAGACCGGTTACCGTGACGAAACTTCGTCGTTTCCTCGGTATGTGCGGTTATTACCGCCGCTTCATTGATCGGTTCAGTGAGGTCACTGCTCCCTTGAGCGATCTGCTCAAAACGAAAACCAAGAGCTTAGTTTGGAACTCCGAGGCAGAACTCGCGTTCCTTAAAATTAAGGAACTTCTAGTCACTCCTCCAGTTTTAGTCCCACCGGACTTTTCCAAAGAGTTCATCCTTCAGACAGATGCTAGTGACGTAGCAGTCGCTGCTGTTCTGGTGCAGGAGTATCCCGAGGGTGAGAAAGTAGTTGCTTACTTTTCGCACAAACTGACCACTCCCCAAAGGAACTATCATGCAACTGAAAAGGAAGGTCTGGCGGTGATAATGGCGGTTGAACACTTCCGAGGTTACTTGGAAGGTTATCATTTTCGACTGGTCACTGATTCGTCAGCGATTACATGGATACTGAAGACTAAATGGAAAACCAGTTCACGTTTGAGTCGTTGGAGTTTAGAATTACAACTCTACGACATGTCTATTGAGCACCGGAAAGGCAAGGACAATGTCGTTCCTGATGCGTTATCCCGGGCCGTAGCAGCCGTTTCAGCTTTGTCCACCTCAGACTGGTACTGTTCCATGAAGTCCAAAGTTATCCAAAAACCTGACGACTATGCCGACTTCAAAGTAGAAAATGATCAACTTTTCAAGTATGTAAACTCGAAAGTTGTTCCGTGCGACTCGCGGTTCAGTTGGAAACTCGTCCCAGCACCCGAGTTCCGTCAAGATTTGATCCAACGTACCCACGAAAATTTGCTTCACGTGGGATACGATAAAACGATCCACGAAGTGCAGTTGCGATATTACTGGCCTCGTATGAGATCGGAAGTACGAAAGTTTATTCGAGAATGCGGGACGTGCAAGGAAATCAAAGCTTCCCAGTCCAGCCCGAAATGGGTAAGTCGCGTGCGACTAATGCACCATGGCGAATGGTTTCTGTGGACTATATTGGTCCTCTTCCAAAAAGCAAACGTGGCAATCAACACTTGCTTGTCGTCCTCGACGTCTTCAGCAAGTACGTCATGTTAACCCCCGTTCGCAAAATCGCTAGTACGTCACTCTGTACGATACTGCGCGAACAGTGGTTCAATCGCCATGGCAGCCCGGAAATTCTGCTAAGCGACAATGCCTCCACTTTCACCTCGAAGGAGTTCAGTCAATTCATAAAAGAAACCAACGTCAAACATTGGCTGAACTCCCGCTATCATTCGCAGGCTAACCCAGTGGAGCGAACAAATCGCTCGATAAACACCGCAATCCGGGCATATGCTCGAACCGAGCAGCGCAACTGGGATGTCCACATCACCGATGTGGAGCGCATCCTAAATACTACCGTTCATTCCTCCACTGGGTTTAGTCCACATTTCATTATACACGGGTGTGAAATGGCATCTGCCGATGACTTCAGCAGGATTTCCGGTGAGGGTGACCTAGAAACAAGACACCAACAGATAGACAAAATCCGGGAGATTGTGGTCAAAAATTTGGCAAAGGCAAGCGAGGGCATTCGACATCAGTACAACTTGCGTCATCGAAAGTTCTCCAAATCTTTTGAAACGGGACAAATGGTGTACCGTCGAAACATGAAGTTGTCGAATGCACTCGAGTCTTACAATGCTAAACTTGGACCACAATACTTAGCGGCAAAAATTGTCTCAAAAAGGGGTGTATCCTCCTACGAGCTGGAGGATTTAGCAGGTAAAAATCTCGGAGTTTGGCCAGCAAATCTCCTTAAACCAGCATAAAAAACTTTTCCGTGCCGTTTGTGGACTGACGGTATGCTTTTATATGGATTACTCACTTGGGAGTTTTCCAAAAGAAGCCGTCAGTTCCCGACGGCAACACCACGGACTTTGGTCCGAATAAAACCAAAATAAGTTTCTCCGTCTTCTCTATCTGCATTCTAGAAGACCGAAACTGCCGTATGAAAGGTTTTTAAAACACACTTTCTATACCTTTTTCGGCGCGCCGCTCGAGCAGCGGCGTAATCAAATTATCGCACTTAATGTATGGTCGAGGACCCGTCTTGGCCACAGAGGGATAGAATTATCCACTTAAATAAACACACAAATCTTACGCCATGGTCCCCGAACGCATCAATAGCACTTTCTGCCGAGTTCGGCAAACAAAAACAAAATTCTTTTGCGCCCCACTCGCGCAGTGAGGTAACCAACTATTTACATGTAATATATGCTCCGGTACCGGAGACGATAACGATAGGGTGTAATTCTCCACTAAAGAAACACAAATCCACTATCCGTGCCATTCTCCCGGGTACCGGATGCATCTAAATACACTTTTTTTTTCAAAAAAAGAACCCCTCTTCGTGGGGAATACTTGCACCTACGGGGGCACAAAATTTTATAAATCCTCCTTATTTGGAGCACAATCTCACAATAAACTCACTGATCCCTTCTTCGATAGGGACACAAACACTAGCGCGGCTGATTCCCGGCCGAAACTATCGCGAGAAAACGCGCGAATTGACCGTAAACCAGATAAAAATCGCGAAATACGATGCGGGCGACGATTCCGCGATCCGTATTGTTTTGTTTTGATGATGATTCATTCATCCATTCAGATGGATGATATCATCATTTTTGACAATTTCCCCGATGTTCGCACCAAGGCTCTACATCATGCAGGTGTAGCCCGATTTGGATCAGAGTGGTGTAAGTGGAAGAGCGAAAGGGGTAAAACGGTACCGTGTCTTCGATTTCGGGTCGATAGATACAATTTTATTTCGCATAATTTTGGGTTTGTGGTTAAACCTGGGATGGTTCGTTTGATTCCGGTGGGAATAATTTTGATCTGTTTAAATTATGCGAAAGACATTCTTTGGTCCCTCTCAAACGTTTCTTTTGCCATGTACGAAGCGTTTTGAGGCGAAAAGGGACGAATATACAAACATTTTGTCCGGAATGTCTGCGAGTAGGAGAAACGATGACGTGTTAAGCGGTATGGTATGTGTGAATGTATGAGTGCAGATTCGTATTGAAGGAGTGAATGAATGTGTGAATGATCAGATAAAATTGTTTTGGGGTAAATTCGAAGTGATTATCGGAATGTGAATGATCGAGTAGGCCACTGATTGAGGATGAATGAATGAGACAATTGTATGAATGTATTTGGATAGAAACCCCAACACAAGTGTGTAGTACTGGTACCGTAAGGACACGAATGACATTTCTGGACAGTCGATGAGAAAAGAACAATATAATGCCGACAACCGTTCCCCTGCAAGTTGAAACATTGAAAATTGTCAATGTCACTTGCAGAATTTTAGGAATATCGAGTTGTTACCGATCTTGCTTTCGGATTAGATTTAGGGTTCAACCCATAGCCGAGTAATGGCAATGGCTGACAACCTCTCGCTTCGCGTATGCTGTCAGTATTATCAGACCCAACACAGACAAACAGTTCACCGGTTAGGACATACGGTCGATTAGTTCTGAGATGAAAATTTATAAATTGCGGAAGAAATGATTAGGTGTAGTTAGTTTTTCTTTGTTTATTTATTTATTTATTCATTTCGTTCATTATTATTGTATCGGTGTTAGGTGTTAGGTTAGAAAAAAAATTGTTGCCAATTTTTTTCCACCCGGTGTGGGCGAGATTGTAACCCGTCAGGGTAACAATTTAGCACTGGGTGGAAATATACCTTTTTTTGCGTATACACTCCGTAGAGTGTATTGTTTACGTTAAAGTTATGCTCACCGCTGTTCGATACCGTTCACATTTAGTTTGTAAATTTTTATATAGTTTCGCGTTTGTGAACGGTTTTATTCGTACAGATAGGTTAGATAATTTTTGTTTTATGTTTGTGAATTAGTAACATAGGGCTTAGGTAGGCAACCGCTCTCCTCTTGCAAAAATTCGTGTGTACTGGTTATGCTGCTCATCTTTGACAGCTGTGCGACAAGGCGGTTGGCGGTTTGTGATAGTCGTGTGCGGAAGGCGGCCATCGAGATGAGGAGATAGTGACGGACCACGGCATCGATCAGACGCCCGATCAGTTTTTGTTTTGTTTTCGGGACAGTTTCCCGCCACTAGGAGATTATCTCAGTGCGCGCGTGCGACGGCAAGCTAAAACCGTCAAAAGTGCCGGCCCGTGGTTCGGGCATTAGTGAAGTGTACGATGTAGGTTCGCCAATAGGGGTAAGCTAAGTGTAAAGGAGTGCTTTCGCTTCCCCGGCTAAACAATAAGGAACCACGACATCGGCCGTTCTCGCTATAGAGGATAAGTCAAACGAGCCAAGCTCTCCTCTATAGCTAATTGTCAAGGAGAACGAAGCAGGGCGGACAAAGGTTCCCCCTGGGAAGAGCACTGCGGTGACTTCCGGGATCGTTTACGGCGAGTAGACGATCCGGCGATTTGTCGCCAACGTCGCTAGGGAGGTTCCGACAAAGGAGCCAAGCTCACCTCCCTAGCTAAACGCCAAGGACCGCTGCCGGAGCAGCCAACGACATTCCAGGAGAACTCGGCCGTTGCAGTCCCGGCCGGTCGGAAGAGACAATCCGCCTTTCCGCCCAGAAACGTAGCAGCAGCAGCAGCGTGAGGATTTTGGAGAATAAACGGTAAAGTTAGAATTTATTTGTTTTTTTTCTCTTTTTGTTTGTTATTATACGAAAATCCGAAATTCCGGTAGGAGCACCTAGGCCGCCCTGAAAAGAAGGGTTCGCCGGGCAAACAAGAACCCGAGTAGTGGGCAAACCCCTACTTACAACCCGAAGTCAGATACACGTGACAAACACGTTAATATACAAATGCTTAAGCGCTTCGCAACCATCCACGGCACTTACACCCGCGATCTCGTAAACATGATAACATCCCGGTGACAAAGTGAATGTCTCAGCTCCTATAAATTTTCAAACGCGGTCTCAAGCGTGAACCTAAAAACTTCCGCACTCGCACGATCATGAAACGGTCACTTCCGGATGTTTCTATTCTTGATATCAGCAAACTAGGTCTAATTGGTCCAATTAAAAAGAAATATCCACTGGACACCACGTTACATGGCGACATGACCGGGGACTCTAGTGATATAGGGTAACTTACTCCCTGCCAGAATGTGAATTGTACACCGAAAACTAATTATCAGAATGAAGGTCCGCGCGACCATTCAAGAACGCACGCATATATAGGAATGGCCACACGGTTACAAAATCCAGTTTTGTACACGCGAAGTCACATGCACGCGAGCACACGTGACAAACACGTGAACATACGAACGGTTAATCCCTTCGCGATTAACAACACACACCTATGCTCGCGATCGCACAAACTTGTCCAAGTAACAATTGAAGTTTTATAGCACGCTACAAGTGCAATCTAAGTTTTTTTAGTGGCTATAAAACTATCATAAAACCACAATTGTTACTAGGGTGGTAACACCCCGGTAATAAGGTGAAGCCATTACCCTCTGTTCTAATAACTTAGGTCCATACATTCAGTAGGACCAATTAGAAAATAAAGCTCATATCCATTAGACAATACGTTTCATGGACATGTCCGGGAACTCTAGTGATATGAAAGATCTCACTTTCTTCTAGCATCTGAGCCGTACACGAAAAATTAAATATCAGATTCACGGTCCGCGCGATCATTCTAGAACACACGCGAATATGCGAAAGGCAAACGGTTTTAATATAGAATTTATACACGCGAAGTTACATACACGTTAGCACTCGCGACATACAACACAGTAACGTACAAATGCTTGAGCCCTTCGCGATGATACACGCGATCGCGAAGTCTCTACGCCCGTAGTATCTTGTTGTTGATTCGTACTCGCGTTTCGTTCCTGTGTGCTTCGCGTTTCGTTCCTGTGTGCTTCGAATAATCTGTTATTCTCTCACGTTTAAACCGTTCGATTCGTTCTAAAAAAGCGACAAAGTTGCAGTAAAGTTGTCAACGTATCGTTTGTTATAATTTGCTGCTTCTTAAAATTACGCGCTATCGAGAAAAACCGAGTTTATTTTTCACCGCCGAAATCCGACAAGCATCTATTGTTCCGTACCAGTGTGTAGTACCACGTCATCATGAACCAGTTAGCCGATAAACCGTGTGGAAAGTGCAGAAAGGCAATTGGTAAATCGGACCTAGCAGTTTCTGAAGGTTTCTGTTATGGGATTCGTTACTTCCACGGACAATGCACCGGTCTAACAGAAGAGGAATTGTTTGCTTGCAGAGGGTCGAAATTAATCTGGATGTATGACAATTGCCGCGTTCTTTTGGAGGATGTAAGATTCCGCAATGCTATCAACTCGGTTAAAGCAACTTACGATATGCGAGAAAAACAGCGCGAAAGTGAATATGAACGCTTAAAGCATAGTGTCGAATCACTGAGTACTACCGTGGCTGAATTAAAAGAATGTATGAAACCGAGCTCATCTTCGCAACGCAGCGAAAGTGCTATTATCAACACAATTCCTCGTCATTCTTCTCCAAACATTCTAACCCGCTTGGAAACAATGCCTTCCGCAAACACTGCGAAAGATAGTTTTACGCTTTTTCTATCGAATATTAAAAGCGATATCAATGAGCAAGATGTTTCAGATTACGTTTATTCAAGGTGGAATTGGATTCAAGCATGAAAAAACAAGCTCTCTCATCTAGCACATGGCCACGTGGAGTGCGATTTAGAGAGTTTAAAGAATTTCGAAATGATGGACCATGGAACCCAAACATACAAATTGATTCTCCTCTGTCTTCCCGGATCATCGCTGATTGAACAACTCATTTTTATTCTTGGCTACTGAATATGTGTGATTGTATTTTATTTTTTGCTGATTGTGATTTGTTTGTTGTCTTGTGAATTCTGTTAGTAAAGATTGTTATTATGTTATTTGTTGCAATTATAATTAGAATTAAGCTTTCAATTAGACTGTATAAGTCCGTTGAAATAATAAAAATACAAATACAAATACCTGAACCGTACAATGAATATCACATTCAGAATCTTGGCCCGCTACAATTGGCCTAAAGCAGCGTTTTATTGGGCACAATTGCCTGTCTCGTCTGCAAAATGTAGTATGTGATTCTGACGGGGAGCTCTTCCGAGAACCTAGCTCTACAGCTCCAGTAGGACAACTGTCGAAAAAAATTATGGGATATGCCAGATGGTGGTCGTAATGGTCTAGCAAATATTTGTTCAAGTGACAAAACAAGTATTTTAAACTTATTTGTTCAAAACTGTTTTTTTTTTAAAGTTCAGAACTTTTAATGGCACATATTTTTACTGAAATAACAAAGTTATTATATCGTCTATTTGAAAAGTTCTGAACGATTTTTGTTGAAAAATATTCCGTTTTTAATTTTGTTTTTGTACAGAAATAACGCTCCTGTAGTTTTTTCACTGAACACTAGAAAGGTTCCGATCTTTCAAATTAAATTAACGGATTGAAAATTCATTTGCAATCTTAGAAGATATAGTTTTGAAAAAAATCCATTTTTGTTTGAGAATCGCCTGTAACTATGCAAACGAAAGAGACTAGGTAACTATGCGTCGGCAAAAATGTGCAGTTACAAAAGTTATATCCTCTAGAACAGATTATTTGCGAGAAATTAACACATAAAAAGATATTAATAGAAAACTAATTTTTCAAGAGCCTACCTACCTTAAATATTTCACCACCACCAGCCACCCTACCTTAAATATTTCAAAAATGAACCATTAGATAACCATATAGTTTCTTCAGAAAAGTTGGCTTTTACGTATCTAAAAAGTTGGTACTTTGAACACCCTAACCACAAGGACAACCCAAACTCAACTAAATAAAAAATGGGCCTTAGTTTCGATGCATTGAGGGGGGGTCATGGGTACTAAAGTGACTACGTTGGCTTCGTATCACTCCAGGACAACATTTGAATAGTGTCACAAAGCTAGATGCGGCCATAAGATCGTAGGGTGCTCGTGTTGCTTCAACAGAGGAAGCAGATGCTTCTGTAGACACTCCTTGAGGTAGATGTCCCCGCTTATAGACTCGGTAGTCACGAACTCCATTTACCATCTGAGCAGACTGCTTGTCAAATCATGTATTTATTGTCAAACTGAAAGTTTCTGCTTCCTCACTTCCTTTGGAACATCACACTGGTGTTGGGCGGTGAAGAACAGTAGCCCCGGAAGTCCGCCTTGACGTAAGTCTCATCATCCATGATGAGCCAATGAGCCTTCGTCAGCATCTGGGTGTACAGTGTCTGGACCCATAACTTTCCCACCGTATTTTACCGTTCATCACGATTTGGAGCCTTTTGCACTTTGTACGTATGCAGTCTCTCCCGGTTCTTGGCTCTCTGAACGAAAGACTTGGCCACATTCAACTTTTTTGCCACATCCCTGACCGATGCATTGGGATTCCGCTTAAATGCTTTCATTATACCCTTGTGATCCTGATCACTAATAGAACATCCATTCTGACAGCATTTCTCCTTCCGTTTGATGCTCAGAGTTTTGCAGTAACGTTGCTTTTCGGGGGACACAATTTTTTCAATTTTCGAAAACTGGCGGGGAGAAAATACCCAATAGATTATTTTCTACAGCGTTTTATCCGTGATACAATTGGATGTGGGACTCTCTTTAAAATAAAATCAGTTAAAAATAGTCTACAAATGTAAATTAATTTACTATGTTTTAATTGCCACACGGTTAACAGACAGATAGCAGACGTTTAGGCTTGATTCGAAAGATGTGTAAATACCAACTACTGAATTACCGAATAAATCAGACTCTGAAACACATTTGGTAAACGTTTATGGGTGGCGCAGTGATCGACACAATGCAACTAGAGTGTAGTTGTCCAACAGGTGTATCAAACAGACACCTAGATGGTAGTAGTGAAACACGGATTTCCAACAGGTTTTTATGTAATTTTGTTCTAGTTTGAATATCTGTTATCTGTGGTTCTACTGTTTCGATTTTGGTGGCTATTTTCGGCAAAATTAAGACGAAGAGAAACGAATGCAATGAAATTGAAAGACGGATAGGTATTCTAGAGCGAATCAGTTCTAAACTTAGACTGTAAACTTGGACTAGGCAGACTCAGACGGACATGATCGAAAGGAAATGTGAAGAATCTTTTGCCTTTCTCTTAAAATTGCCAACAAAGTCGATACAAATGTAAACCAATCAAAATGGTTTGATTTAGGTTAGGTTTTTGAATAAATATCAGAAGAAAAGAAATTTTGCCGTGTTAGGTGGATTTTGTATGAAAAATGTGTTCAACAATAATTATTTATGCTACCCATAAAATATGCATACAAAATAATACATTGGACAGCAAAAAAATTGTCCAGCTTTTTGACCTTTTTACCTCATAGTGCACCATGGTGAATTACGCCGCGTGTGAAGAAAAACTTTAATTCTGCGATGTATTTGTTTACTGGCATTACTTTGCTATTAGAGATGGTCGGGTTTCAATGTTTTTGAACCCGACACGAGCCCGAGAGCTGAAAACCCCGAGCCCGACCCAAGCCCGAAATATTATAAACTCGAGCCTGACCCGAGCCAGAACACTTTAAAATTGCAAAACCCGACACGAACCCGATAATGAAAATTTTGCAAATCCCGAGCCCGACCCGAACCCGATAATTTCAAAATTGGGGGTGGGCGTTGTGTAGTTGGTAAATCGATTGCCTTGTACGTAGCGCACCTGGGTTCGAGTCCCGACCCCGCACATAGGGTTAGAATTTTTTTCATAAGGTTAAAACCTCTATAACCGAAATAAAAAAATCAGAATTTAAAAACCCCAACCCGACCCGAACCAGAAAATAGTTTAAGGAACCCGATCTGAACCGGACCTGTTAATAAGGAGAATCAACCAATGAGGATTTGTAATTTTAGACATTCGAGCTGGATCAAAGACTCATCCAAAAGAATCATCCATGGCTCATCCAAATGAATTATAGAATCACTCGAACCGGAAGTAGTACCATATGCATCCAGCTATATCTGCCTATGACAAAACGAGTTACTGGCCAGAGGAATTGGCATTTATATTTACTATTATTCGACGTTGAGTTTGTAATGTTCTGAGAACCTTTTAAATCGTCGATATCTTATCCGGCAGCTAACGCATGGGGAAACAAGAAGCATAATGATGACAGATTCAAACAAACTTGCCAGTCGTACTCAATCAAAATTTCTATTTTTTATCATAAACCATTCTTGCAAGAGAATTTACTAGCTAATACCTGTCGCGGGTCCATAAACCACATAGATAGATAGATATATAGATAGATAGATTACATATATTAAATTAAGCTATGCCAATTGGAAATTCGTATTCGATAGTTTACACGACGTCGCTCGCGTTACTGGTTGGTACGGTCAAACTTGTGTCGAAGGGTGTCAATCAAGATTCTCTGAAGCGTTCTTGATATCACATCATTAACTAGTACGGTATACGCGCCACTAGAAATGTTTCGATAACTCCAACGGAGTTCTCAGAACGACTCCAAACTTATACAAATCCGCGCATGGCTTGAACAGAACACACAATATGTTTACGATCAATTCCTTAAAATCGTGCAAATCTATGTATTTTCATGAAGGAATGTGGATTATACAACAGCTCAGTCCGGGGACAATCTGACAGAAAGTGCTTGTTTCATTTATGTACCACTGATTTGATAGTGGCACTACCATTACCATATAAGTGCCATTATTGATAAATTGTATCTACTTCCCGTAGATTTCTAGTCGTTTGAACCAATATTTTCTGACAAACTTACTTTGATTAGGTTTATTGATGGCCACCATGAAAAATAAATCGAAGAGATTTTAGACGCGAACCACGTATTTTTGAATGAATCTCTTATGAGTACTCGTTTGAAAAATAAAATAATTCGGGCAGTTTGCGAATCTGAAGAGAAGAAATTTTATTCATGACTAAAAAATACAATATCTGAGCATCAGAAAATATAACAAATTCTAGCGATTCAAAGGTGGTAAATTTAGTACGGTTATATATGTCATTCATTCGCATCACGAAGTAAAATACTACAAAAAAGAGACTGAGTGTTGTATATAGACGTAAGCATCGTCAAGAAATGGTAGGGTGTGATCTGTTCAAAACCCAAACCCGACCCGAATTCAAAAATTCCAAATTCGAAAAACCCGAACCCGAAAGCTTAAAATTTCAAAAACCCGACACACCCGAGAAAATCAAATTTGAAAACCCGGATCCCGACCCGAACCCGAGAAGTTTAAATTCACAAAACTCGAACCCGACCTGAAACCCGTCGGGTCCGGGTTTCGGGTCCAAAAACCCGCGCCCGACCATCTCTACTGGTTTTACATGCACAAAACCGGTTGTTTAACTGGAACCTGCTTATTCTGAAAATCCACCTCATGACAAACAAAACCAGAGTCAAAACAAAAAGGGAAGTGGTGGAAAAATGGCAGTGCAAAATCCAACACAATTCTGACACCCAGACGGCATGGACGGCAAGAATCTCGAGGGAAACAATCAAAATCAAAAACCGATCGAATTGTGGAGACAAAGGACACGAGCATAAGGAATGGAATGCCGGAAACCGAAGCGCCATCGTGTGCGGATTTAAAGGTTTTGATGATTATCGTTGCCCTTATTGCCTAAAAACGGGATCAGAACCAACTGAAGTCGCAGTTGGCACTAAAGTAGCGCTACAAAGAAATTAATTGATTAAATTGATTAATTGAAATTAATTAATCCACAGATTTACAACCATTTTCGACCGTCTCGTTGTGAGGACTATGATAATTCGTTGTCTGTCGCCAACATCGTCCTTGACGGCCCGTTCAATAACCGTTCACATGCAATTGTCACAGTGTACGGCAAATCCTTCAAAACCTTGCTCGACAGTGGCAGTATGGCACGATTATAACTAAAAAGCTATACCGAAAGTTTTCGAAAAGTCCCCTGCACTGCTTGGAAGGATCATTCGAAATACGTTCCGCAAACGGCAAATCCTCATCATTGGACAAACGTGTCTCCCGTATACTTTTCAAAATTCGACAATGTTTCCAGACAGTAGGGCCTGGACAGCTAAGCCCAACCTCATTCACATAGCACAGGATTGTCATCAAGGCTGAATTTCAAGGTACGGTATCCGTTTTCCGATATCTGTATCACATGAGCCCAAGGTCTGGGAAGAAGTTGACCGATGACGTTCGATGGGAATCATCGAGGTGTCTAATTCGGATTTGTCACTTAATATTGTGGCTGTCACGAAACCAGACGAGTCAATTCGCCTTTCCCTAGATGCTAGGCCTCTCAATGAGCATACTGTACGTGATGCATGCCCTCTGCTCCACCCTGTGCGAATATTGGGCGGCTCAACCAAGGCGGCGGCGACCTGTTTGAAGGAAGTTTTTCTCCAGGTACCCCTGGCCAAGTGGAGTCACAATTATTCCGCTTGCGGTATTCCCGGCAGGGGTATGTTCTAATTTACTCCCCTACCTTTTGGTCTCGTCAACATCCTCGCTACTCAGCAGAGTTAAAAATATTCAAATTCATTGAATGAAAATTGATCATATTCAGCCGCATTCATTTTCAATATTCAGTGACGCAGCTGAAAACGTCAAACGAACAAACCACCCATTCATCTATGCAGATTTTCATTCGTCTCCGATTATTACACGAAGCGAACGTGCAGCAACGAATCAAACGCATCAAAGTAGGCCTTGACACAATGTAAGCGATGACAATTGTTGTTTTATATGCTTTACCGGCATTTGAAAACATTTTCCTAGATAATTAGTGAAATGAATATATTGTACGATATTCAACTGAATGAATAACATGGATATTTGAATGAATATTTTTTCTATTCACCGCGAGTAGCATCAGGTTCATTTTCAGCCGTCAAAAAAGAGCTTCGATTATTTTTAACTCTGCTACTCAGACACGACTGATGCATCAGGTTCTAGCGCGAGGTAAACGGGAACCTTAGGTTTTCGTCTACATAGATGATATCGTCGGGGTAAGCGAGACGTTCGAGCATCACATACTCAAAGTGGTATCCGATTGTCTAGTAAAAGCCAATCCAACTATCAATTTGGACAAAGCTCGCTTTGGAGTTCCTGAGCTAAAGTTTCTTGGTTGGTTATTTGTTGAATCAGGGCAGACTCAAGGTCAACCCTGATAAAATACAACCGATCCTCGACTACGAGTGACCGGGTACTGTGACGAAACTTCGTCGTTTCCTCGGCATGTGTGGTTATTACCGCCGATTCATTGATCGGTTCAGTGAGGTAACTGCTCCCTTGAGCTTAATTCGGAACTCCGAGGCAGAACTTGCGTTCTTTAAAACTAAGAAACTTCTATTCACTCCTCCAGTTTTAGTACCACCATCTTCAGACAGACACTAGTGATGTAGCAGTCGCTGCTGTTTTGGTGTAGGAGTATCCCGAGGGTGAGAAAATAGTTGCCTACCTGCACAAATTGACCACTCCCCAAAGGAACCATCATGCAACTGAGAAGGAAGGCCTAGCGGTGACAATGGCGGTTCAACACATCCGAGGCTACTTGGAAAATTATTATATTAGACTTGTGACAGATTCGTCAGCGATTACTTGCATACTGAAGACTAAATGGAAAACCAGTTCATGTTTGAGTCGTTGGAGTTTAGAATTACAACTCTACGACATATCTATTGAGCACCGGAAAGACAATGTCGTTCTTGATCGCAGGCCGTGGCAGGCAGTTTCGGCTTTGTCCACCTCAGACTGGTACTGTTACATGAAGGCCAAAGTTAAAAAATGATCAACTTTTTAAACTCGAAAGTTGTTCCGTGCGACTGCAGTTGGAAATTCGTTCCAGCACCCTAGTTCCGTCAAGATTTAAGAAAACGTGCCCACGAAAATTTGCTTCACATAGGGTACGATAAAACGATCCACGAGGTTTCAATATTACTGGCCTCGTATGCGATTTGAATACAACGAAAGTTTATTCGAGAATGTTGGACGGATATCAAAGCTCCTTTCGTCCCAGTTCAGCTCGAAATGGGTTAGTTACATGCGACTAATGCATCATGGCGAATGGTTTCGGTGGATTACATTGGTGCCCTTCGAAAAAGCAAACATGGAACACTTGCTTGGCGTCCTCGATGTCTTCAGCAACCCCCGTTCACAAAATCGCTAGTACGTCACTCTGTACGATACTGCGCGATCAGTGATTTAATCGCCATGGCAGCCCGAAAATCCTGCTGAGCTACAATGCCTCCACTTCCACCTCGAAGGAATTCAGTCGATTCATAAAAGAAATGGAACAGAGTGTGGTATCGAACAGAGTGTGAAATCGAACAGAGTGAATGAATGCTTGTGTGAGTGGTTAGATAAATTTGTTTTGGGGTTAATTCGAAGTGCTTAGTAAGATGTAAATGATCAAACAGGCCAGTGAGTGAGGATGAATGAATGTAATAATGGTATGAATGTATTTGTATTGAAACCCTAACACAAGTGTCTAGTACTGGTATTGTGAGAACATGTAATACATTTCTGGACAGTCGATGATAAAATACAAGAATATAATGCATTGAAAATTGTCAGTGTCACTTACAGAATTTTGAGAATATCGAGTTGTTTCCGATTCTGGTTTCGGGTTGGATTTAGCGTTCAACCTATAACCGAATAATGACAATGGCTAATCGAAATAAAAAAAATGACAATGACTGTTAGCCTCTCACTTTGCGTATGCTTTCAGTACCATCAGACCGAATATGAGCAAACAATTCACTCTTCATCAGTGAATTAGTTTTTTTGAAATGTATTTTGATAAAATGCGGATGAAATGATAACACCGTCATTTTCTGAGAGCCACTTCAAAAGCTATAGCATTTAATATATTTATTCTCCAAATTTTCCCATAGCACCAATTTCAAAAAATTCAAGCAAAATGGGCGGGGGTCTTCTTTTTTTTACAATGGAGAAGACGTTTACGTCCTAGCCCAGTACACGTGCTATTGGTAGCGTCCAAGCTACCGCACGGGGTGCACTGGGGGCGTATCGGGCTCGAATGGTGACGCTGCCACGCCATGAGGCATCGATAGCTAAGTTCCAACATACTACGCTACGACCCTCCCGTGTTGGCATGAGGCAGTCCACTTATACGCCTATACACTCACTCTTCTGTCTTGCTTCGGGGTGGCTGGGTTTACCCCTTACGCGGTTGCCATTTGCTGCGCTATTTCCACGTAGCTCAAAGCACTCCTCATCTTCCCGAATGACCAGCCCGACTGGCATCATGCTCGCTATCACGCAGGATGCATCGTGTGATACCGTGCGGTAGGCAGATATCACTCTGAGGCACATCACGCGGTAGGTGCTCTCCGGTTTCTGTAGGTAACTGGTTACTCTCAGTGCTCTTGACCATGACGGGCCGCCATACCTGAGGATAGATACGGCAACGCCTGCCAGTAACCTACGTCTACTGGCGCACACCTTTGAGCTGTTGGACATCATTCTCGATAGAGCCGCAACAGCAGTCGACGCTCTCTTGCATGTATAGTCGACATGGCTGCCGAAGGTCAGCTTGTCGTCTATAATGACTCCGAGAGACTTCAGACTTCGCTGTAAGGTGATCGCGACTTCTCCCACATGGATAACTGCATGTTGTGCCGACTTGCGGTTGTTGACGATAACTACCTCCGTCTTATGATGAGCGAGCTCCAGGCCTCTCGCGCTCATCCATTCCTCCACCGTGCTAATCGCGTGTTCTGCGGTTAGTTCTACCTCAGGAATTGACTCCCCGTAGACCTCCAAGGTTACGTCGTCGGCAAAGTCGACGATCTTGACCCCAGGAGGGAACTTCAGTCTCAGAACCCTGTCATACATGAGGTTCCATAGCACCGGGCCTAGGATCGAGCCCTGCGGGACTCCGGCGGTAATCGGAACCCTTTTCTGACCGGCATCGGTCTCGTATAGCAGTACGCGGTTTTGGAAGTAACTTTCCAGGATCCGGTACAGACCCTCCGGTAGGCTAAGCCGGTGTAACGAGAGCGCGATGGCATCCCAGCTTGCGCTGTTGAATGCGTTCCTCACGTCAAGTGTCACTAACGCACAGTATCGAATACCTCGCCTTTTCCGTTGGATCGCTATCTCGGCAGTATTTATCACTGAGTTGAGAGCGTCCACTGTGGATTTACCCTTCCGAAAGCCAAACCCGATCAGAAATTCACATCAAAATTATATCAAAATAAGATATTATATCACGGCAAAATATATATCTCTGTTTGATATAAAATATAGCTGGATAGCTGTTAAAATATCAAGTTTTTATACCAAGAAAATGTATCGGTTATATCTTATTATATCTCCGTCTTTTTCAGTATAATGTATTTTGGTTGTATCTTGGTTTGATAAAATATTTATATCACACAAACGGATATTTAAGATATTTTATATCTAATTGAGCGCAGTAAATATATCTGAAAATATCAGAATTTTATCACAAAAATCAATTTTTTTATTATTTTTAATTAATAAATCAAATATTTTCTTGTGAAAGATAATTCATTATTCTCTTTAGTACAAGTGTCTCTCAAAAAATGTGCATTTAATTTCCCTGTGTTACTAATTTTATAATTTTTATTACCGACGCAGCTACTTGTTAGAACTCGCAGTTAGTTCAGCATATAATTTTAAAATTTGTTCATTTATTTTTTCGAAGGCGTTCCTGTTTTTCACTTCACATCCTTCACAGTTTTAAGGGACCATGCATAAATGACGTAGCATTTTTTGAGTGATTTTTAACATCCCCCTCCCCCATCGTAGCATTTTGTCACAAACCTCTAAATACCCACCTGGTAATTACGTAGCTTGACGGTAACTCCCCCCCCCCCCTGTACCCCGTAAAAATAAAAAAAACGATGTTAGATGAAACGGGTAAGATTGTCGTGATATCAGGTCAACCCCTATTCCCCTTTAAAAAAACTACGTAGCATGACATCACCCCCTGTCGTCACACAACATCACAAAATACAAACCTCCCCTCCCCTATATAATGCTACGTCATTTATGGATGATCCCTTAAAATGCATGTTCCTATTCTTTCGTATGTTCTTCTCTCTTTGACTCTTCTTTAGTAGTTTACCTGCACTTGTTACAGGTTTTGCATCCATTCCTGCTCTTTCAGCTTGTCATATGCCGAAACCTATCTAATCAAATCTTTAAAACTACTTGCTGCTTCGTGGCACTACATCGGAACATTTTCTCTGTTGTGATCTGTAATCATCGAATAGCTTTACAAAGCGTACATTATCTTATGTATTTACATTCCAACATATGACAAGACAAGACCACTAGTAATGTGATTTGGAGCCAGTTCTTGGGAGGATCCATCTCTGGTGATATCGATATAGCTTTGCCAAACTGTCTTGGAAAGATAATATTTTGTTGTACATACTATGTTTAAAAGATACGATATGGTTGATATAAATATGATATATTATTTGATATAATTATTGACAAATCAAAACATGATATAATTTTAATTTAGTCTTAATTCGTTCCAAACGACATATATCAAAATTATATTGTTATATGATATAAATATCAAATCAAGAAATAATTTTGATATTTTCTTGATATGATTTTCTGATCGGGAACTGGTTGCTTGACAGACCGTCCGTACCTTCCGCGTACGGGGTTAGCCTGTTGAGGATGATCCTCTCAAGCAGTTTGCCAGTCGTGTCGATCAGACAGATTGGTCTGTACGCTGATGGGTCGCCTGGCGGCTTCCCGGGCTTCGGCAACAGCACCAATTTCTGCCTTTTCCATCTATCGGGGAAACTGCACTCGTCAAGGCATCTCTGCATAGCTAGCCTGAATATGTTCGGGTTCGCTATGATCGCTGCCTTGAGTACGTTGTTTGGAACTTCATCCGGCTCTGGAGCTTTGTTCATTGCTAGGGATTTAGCCACTGCGAGTAGTTCTTCATTCGTCACTGGAGCCACCATTTCGGCCGTGCCCGCACTGTCTCGTAGTGCAGGTGGCCAGGGGCTCGTGGCTCGAGACGGGAAGAGTACTTCGATAATCGTTGCCAACCGGTCCGGAGACCGTTCTGGGGGTGAGGAGCCCCCTTTGGTCTTGGCCATCACAATCCTGTTGGCGTCACCCCACGGATTCGCGTTGGCACTCTCACAAAGGTTGTCGAAACACGCTCTCTTGCTGCTTTTAATGGCCTTGTTAAGGGCCAATTTCGCAGCTCGAAACACTTCACGGCGGTTCTCTCTTGCATCCTCGGTGCGAGCTCTTTGCATCCTATGTCTAGCTCTGAGGCAGGCTGACCGTAGAGCTGCTATCTGGACACTCCACCAGTATACCGGGCATCTGCCGTTTCTTGGCAGTGTTTTTCTCGGCATAGTGGCGTCGCACGCGCGTGATAGAACAGCTACCAGCGCATCCCCGCTTAGACTGTCGGTGTTGGCCTCCAGTCCCAGGGCCGCGGTGAAAGCTTCGCTGTCGAAGTGATTGGACTGCCACCGCGTACCTGACAGGGATCTCCCGCCCTCGGATGCTGCATACCATAGTTGATCCTAAAGCGGATTGCTAAATGATCGCTATGAGTGTAGCCTTCGTCTACCCTCCATTCCATGCCTGGAGCCAGACTCGGGCTGGCAAATGTTACGTCAATCCACGCCTCCGACCTGACCTGGGCGCCTTCACCAAGGATCTCTTGGGCCAAGGCCTTGTACACCGCACTAGATTGTGCGCCTCGCTTCAGCACCAGAAGCATTTCTCCCGTGTTGGTGTGTCTCACCCTACGCACATCTTGCCCAAGGGCCGAGAGACTTTCGGCCGCCTTCATCGACTTTGGGACGTCGGCGTATTTGTCCTTGTCGGTTTTTAACCACAAGGCCTCGCCTCTATCCTTGGCCTTCTTCGCGGGCCGCGGTACCTCCGGTGCTGGTGCCGCCTTCTTCCTGGTGACCAGCGTCCAGGGGTTTACGCCCCCTGCCCCGGTCGCGCTTGGTTGCTAGTACCAACGCTCTGCCCAGCGAGGTCACTCTCGCCCTCGCTTACCTCGACCAAACGGCGTCTGGCCTTAAGGGTTGCACGCCGTGTGGTGTCGGTTTTTGCACCCTCGCCTGGCGACTTCCTAGGGCGCTTCGCATTCGGCGCCGTCTTACGATTGCCCTTGCCTTTTCGCTTCGAGGGGAACTCAGCCGCCGCTCCAAGCGACATGGCTGCTCCATAGAAGGTAAAGGCCACTGTTTGAGTGCCTGTATCGACCTTCTCTCTTCCCTCCCTCTTGGAGGCCACTGTCTGCGTTTCTCTGTCGGATTTCTCCCGACATTCCACCCTCTTGGCATAAGCCTGCTGTTCCTGTCTTGCGACACGAACAGTTTTCCGGAGCACCAGGAGGCTCTGCTTTAACTCCTTGCTTATGTTTTGCTTTGCGCTAGTGAACTCGATTATTGAATCGAGCTGCTCCACCACTTTGCGCATCGCGGATAGTGGCCCGTCCAGTGCGTTGGTAGGGCTATTTCCTACCACTACTGGGGGGTCACTGGTGCTATCAGATGCAGCACTTGTCGCTCCACTACTCTCCCCACGGGGGGAGACCTCGCCAAACCACCTCTAGCAAAGGGGTTTGGCACCTCCGTTTGTTTATTGTAATTTTTATTTTTGTTCTCCATTTCAGTACCCACGAGTAGCGCGAGAATAAATGTCCGCCACGCCAGAGCTCCGCATTAACGTGGTAAGGGACGCTTACTGTGGGGGTTGCCCAGGTACCCCACAGGCTCCGTTAACGATCGAGCATCTTTTTCACCCCCTCGATCACTCATCCCTCGGCACGCCTTGGAATTGGGGTTATGACCTATCTTGCTTTACGTGGTGACCGCGGCCCAGATCATCACAACCATCATCCCTTACCAGGGCTTTGGACCTGTAGCTCTGGTTCTCAATAGTTCCATGTACGTATAGTTTTACAGACATGCTACTATTGAGATCCGTCATTCGCTAGCGGAGTTCCCATTAGCGCTTGGCCCCTGCTATTTGTACAGCGGCTGCCCCACTCCACTGCCCAAGCCTTAAGTCTCCCGCTATGACTACCGGTTTCCGGCCCACTAAGTCTGACGAGAGCCTGTCGATCATCTGGTTGAACTGTTCTATGGGCCACCTTGGTGGAGCGTAGCAGCTGCAATAGAACACACCATTGATCTTGGCAATCGCAACACCCTCGGCGGAGGAGTGTATTATCTCTTGAACCGGGAACCGTCCCGTTGTACAGATTGCCACCGTCCGACACACAATTGCCGTTGCCGGCAGGGATGTTGTACGGGTCTGATAGGAGGGCGACATCTGTCCTCGACTACGAGACCGACTGCCACAGCAGCTGTTGGGCTGCTGCACAATGGTTAAGATTTAGCTGTGTAGCGTTCACGGCTTCTTATTTGCTTCACCGAAGGGACACGAACGTCCGCCCATAGCATGATTACGGGCTTGCTTCTTAGCGGTGCAGATAAGGCACTTGTGCGCCTTAGTGCAACCCCGCTCCTTATGCCCCTCCTCGCCGCAGCGACGACATAGTTTGCTCCTGTCTATGCCCTTACACTCGTAGGATTTATGGCCAGACTCAAGGCACCGATAGCACTTATCCACTGAAGGCGGCTGGGGTATGCTAATTGGGCATACCGACCAGTCGATCTTCAGTTTACCTTTCTCGGTTACCTTTTTGGCATCCGCCTTCAGTAGCCTGAGGTAGGCTACTTGGGTGCCGGAGGGTCCCCCTCTAAAGCGCACAGAGGCTCGCTCGATTGTCACGTCGCATTGCTCCTTGGCGGCTGCGACGACATCGTCTGCGGTCGTGAACTCGTCCAGATGCTTGCACTGGAGTCATTTCCGCCCCTAGCGACCTGACCTGGGCGCCTTCACCAAGGACCTCTTGGGCCAAGGCCATGTACACTGCACTAGATTGTGCGCCTCGCTTCAGAAGCATTTCTCCTGTGTTGGTGCGACTCACGCTACGCACTGGAAACACTGAGGGGGTACTGGAAACACTGAGGGGGTATGGTGTACTGCTGAGTTCCCTGCAACCCGCTTACAGTCTGCAGGGTACGATTTCTCCCGATTCGTGAACGGAACGCCTGCTATGGCTTCTACTTTCCCGAAATGCGTTTTCTCCCGATTCGCTAACTGCGCGCCTATGGTTGGTAGGTTTCTGTCCTTGTTGCTGGAAGTCCTGTCCCGTCCCTCACGTCTCGACAGCTCCTTGCTGCGACTGCGAGTTGTCATGGGCCTTCCAAGACAGCTCCTCGAATCCAACTGACGCTGGCTAATGTGCCATGGTGGGGAGGTAGTTTGAAAAAGTTGTTGTTCGCCGCACCATGACAGGGCACGATTTATCCCGATCGGCTAACGGTGTTTTTGAGGCACAATGCTCGTGGTTAGCAGGGTGAACCTGCCGACATAGCTGGACTTTGTTCGTTTCAGTCGGCTTTGATATCCTTTGCATGATACCTGCCTTTCTTCCCACTCAAAACGTCTTCTAAAACGTACAGGTTCGTTCCAAGGACATCCTTGACGATTGCCGGGACGAATTTCGGCTCTAGTTTGCTGCTGATCTGTTCCGCTTTCGATGAGAGTACAAATGATCGCCTCCATACCAGATCTCTGACTTTGAATACTACTGATCTCGCGCGGAGGTTGTATCGCTGCTTTGCTCGTTGGTGGTTGTTCTTGATGCGTTCAGTTATCAGCTTCTGAATCCGGCGAATGGTCGATAGCCTCATTTCCTGCGCTACCTTAGGATCTTCCGAAGTGTTCAGTTCTTGCTGCGTGTAGAGATCTGTATGCAACAATAGGTTCCGTCCAAAGTTTGCTTCGTGTGGACTTACGCCCGTTGCTTCGTGTCTTGCTGCGTTTATTGCCGCCGTGATTGCCGGTAACTTCTCATCCCACTCTCGATGATCGCCGTCCAGCAGCGCTCGGATGCAAGTAACTACAACTCGGTTGACGCGTTCGGCGTTATTGACCTGTGGACAATAGAATGCTGTTTTCATATGGCCGATCTTGTGTCTCGCCAGCCAGGATTTGAAAACCATAGATTGAAACTGCTTTCCATTGTCGGATAATATTAGCCGTGGGCGTGAGAACTTAAGGCATACCTCTTCTTCTAAAAACGCTACCATTTTCTGCGAATCTGCTTGCCGCATTGGCTTGACGATCACGTACTTGCTGATCCAGTCTACTACTACCAACAACACCGTGTTTCCTCGCTTGGAACGTGTGAGTGGGCCGACAAAGTCAACCGATATCATCTCCCATGGAATTTTCGCCGGCTTGAGATTCCCCATTTGCGGCATCATTCTCGTTGCCGGTGCTTTGCATGCTTTGCAGGTTGCACAGTTCCTTACGTAGGCGTTTACCTCCTGCTGCATCTGCGGCCAGTAGTAGTGGGCTTGTAGTTTGTGCCATGTTTTGTAGAGACCTAAATGCGCAGCTGCTGGCTCGTCGTGGAATCTGCGGATTAGTTGCAACCGTTCTTCTTTTGGAACGACCAGTTTCCACTTGTGATGGACAGCACCAACCTCATCCTTGCAACGGCAGTTCTTGAACAGCGTGTTGTTCGCAATGCGAAAGTCTGGAAATTGATCACCTCGGTTCATTACGTTCTTCATCAGCTTTCTGTACCACGGATCCTGCACTTGATCAGCCTCGAACACTGCTTCCGCAACCGTTCTGGAGAGCGCATCTGGAACAACGTTGATGGAACCTTTTCTGTACCGGATCTCAAAATCGAAAGCATTTAGCCGCAATAGCCATCGGCTCATCAGGGCCGTTGGGTGCTTCATCGACTTCAAATAGCTGAGGGCTGCATGGTCGCAGTGAACGATGAATTTGATTCCTTCCACGTAGTCCCTAAACTTCTCGATCGCTCGAATGACTGCGAGACACTCCCGCTCGGTGACCGAGTACTTTCGCTCAGACGATGACAACTTCTGCGAGAAGTAGCTGATCGGATGTTCTTCACCGTTTATCTCCTGCGTTAATACTGCTCCGATCGCCGTATCACTGGCATCGCATGCAATGGCAAACGGTTTGCTGTAGTCCGGCATGGCTAATACCGGGGCCGAAACTAGAGCTGCGTTTAACTTGAGGAAAGCTTCTTCAGCTGCGGGTATCCAGCGGAACTTTGTCTTCCCCGATGTCAGGTTCGTGAGTGGAGCTGCTAGCTGTGAGAATCCCGCGATAAACCGTCGGTACCAGTTGCAAACACCTAGGAAACGCTGTACTTCTTTCCGTGTAGTCGGAGTTGGAAACTGTACGATGGCCTTGATTTTGTCGTCATCTACTCGCCAACCTTGTTCATCGATTACGTAGCCGAGGTATTTCATGCTCTTCCTACAAAACATCGACTTCTCCGATGAAATCGTGAGATTTGCCTGTTGCAGCCGGCGGGCCACTTCTTCGAGCAGGGCTATGTGCTCTTCGAAAGTTTCCGAGCAGATAATTATGTCGTCTAGGTAATGGAATACCAGTGGTTCTAGATCGGCGAAGAGGTGCGTCATTAGACGCGCCAAGGCCTGGCTGGCTGTGCACAATCCGAAAGGCACCACCTTGAACTGAAAGTGACCTCTAGACGGAACGGTGAAAGCCGTCAGCGGCCTCGATTCGAGCTGAAGTGGCAATTGCCAGAAGGCGTCTTTCAGGTCAATCGATGAAATGTATTTGCTGCTTCGGAGATTGTTGGTGATCGCTGCAATCTGTGGGATTGGGTAGCCTTCGTTCATCATGATAGAATTGAGATGACGGGCATCCAAGCAGACACGATACTGTCCTGTCTTCTTTTTGACGGCGACCAACGGGTTGTTCCATGGCGAAAACTGAGCCTCCTCGATGACATCTAGTGCGATCATTCGATCGATCTCCTTATTCACTTCCTGTAGAACATACGGTGACATGGGATAATGCCGTTGCTTACGGGGTGGTGCGTTTCCAACATCAATGCGATGCTCGTACAATTTCGTCCTACCCAGCTTTCCTTCTTGTGCTCTCGGGAATTTTCGAATAGCTTGCTCCAACCGCTTCTTCTGTTCCGATGTAAGCTGCTTCATCTCTTGATCGTCATTTATTTTCTGTTTCGCTTTACTCTCCGCCTCAATTGCGCAACACACTGCCTTTATGCCAAACTTGTCCCAGAAATTCATTCCCAAAATGATACAGTCCGGGATTGATGGTACCAACAACACGGGTAGAACATCGTTGTGGTTGTTGTACACGATGGGAAGATACACAAAATTTGAGATTCTATGCTTCGTACCGTCTGCCGTTTTTATTCCGCCACTGACAACTCCTTTCTGTAGACCGTATTTCTCTGCCAGTTCGACTCTCCCTCCTCCTAACAGAGAACAGTTTGCTCCGCTGTCAAGTAAAGCGATTAACTCTTTCCCTAACACTGATATGACGGCATGCGGACGGTTGTCGCTTCCGGGATTAATAATGATAGAATTGAGGTCTTTGAATTCAGGAATGTCGAAGGGTTGTCCAAAAGTGCGTGAAGAACTGCTCCCTTCTATAGCTGGTTCTCCGCTGGGTAGTTTGACGTGTCTGTGCGACATGTGAAACAACTGCGAAGCGAATACCCCTTTCGTCCGCAACGGTAACAGAAAAGAATTGCCTGTGGTTTGGGACAGTCCATAAACCGATGACCCTCTTCGTCACAGTTCCAGCACACGATTGCTGATCGTTGGTTGTTCAGTTGCCTCTCTTCATATTGGATTTCTTTCTGCCTTTTTGGCGCTTGCTGCGACCGGTTACTTCGTTGGTTGTTACCGTTCGATTCTTCCATCGCGGTTTGAGTCCACCGCCTTGGTTGCCAGCCTTGTACTCTCGATTGAACTATCTGCTGCTGCGATTGACGCGGTTGACTGTGCATTACCTGCGACTGTTGATGCTGAACGAATGATTGATCTGCTTCTCTGCTATGCTGCTGCTCCATGCCGAGTCGGTTGAACCTATTTGCGAACCTATGCTGCGGCTCCTTATGCATTGTGAAGTTTGGCCGCACTGTTTTACTCTCCAGGTTCATTTTCAACGCGTTAACCTGCTCGACGAGTTCGTCGATGCTGTGCTGCCATTTGTCCTCAACATCTTCTTCTCCTGCTTCACTCTCGGGAAAACCTTCAACCTCCACCGAATGAACTCTGTTGACCCGGTATGGTTGCTGTTGTTGTGGTACCGGCATCGGTCTGTTTGTTGTTACAGGGGTAGCGAAGCTCGGTTCAAGTAACGCACTGTGGGGAATCATATCCAGTACATACTTCGACTATTTCTTCTAATGTTCGTGGCCTTGCTGCCGTTACGATAGCAGCATAGTTTTCGTTCATATTCTTTTTCACTACGAAAAACTTTTCGTCGTCCGGGATTGGAGGTTCCACGAAGCGAAAGAGCGCTGCAATGTCACGATAGTATTTCGCAAACGACTCATCTTTCCCTTGGTATCTGAAGCTGGCTTCCAGACGAAGGATCTGTGAATAACCACTTGGCAGAAACTCTCTTCGAATTTCACGCTTGAAGTCGTTCCATGTATGCAGCAGGCGCTGTGAAGTTGCTCGTGCGTACCAATCGATGGCATCTTCTTGAAGTAAGTGCTTGATGGAACTCAGAAGCATTGCATCGCTCATACCTTCCGACCTAGCAAAGGTTTCTACGCGGTCCAGGAAAACGTTAAGTGAGGTCGTATCCTTGTCGCCTCGAAATTTGAATGGCCAATTGTGTACGGCTTTCTGCATCCTACGTTCCTCTCCCCGTTCTGGCGTTGGTCTTTCTCGACGGATTAGACGCTCCAACTCGTTTCGCATCCTGCAGAATTCTTCTCGATTCCGTTCCTCTCTGTCCTGTACCTCCATTATCCTTGCCTCCAACAAGCGAGCTTCTGATACTGCTGCCTCCCTTGCGGGATGATATCCCCTTTCATCTCTACTTGGAATATAGGGTGGTGGTAGTGAATTATTCCACCCGTCTGAATCTGTGTGTTTTCTGTAATTCTCATCACGTACATTAAACGAACTGGTAAGCAGCGACCCCCTTCCCGGTCCTCGTGGAATGTAGGGAGGTGGTGGTGAGTTGCTACCTCGTCCTGTATCTGCTTGCCTTCTATCATCGTCGTCGCGTGCTTCAAACGAACTGAGGGGCCGCCATCCGAGAAGGACGCCATAAGAGGTTGTGGTGCTGGAGTTGGTGTGGTTTCTTGACTTTGGTTACCATCCAGCGGGATCGTGCTGTCTTCTTTCCCTCCAACTGCTCCATCTACTTCGCTGATGGTCCGTCTGATTGCACCAGTCGGTCTTGATTGATTCACTGTATTTTCATCCTGCACATCATTCACTACACTCGACTTTTTAATTTTTCGCAACAACACCTCAACATGCATGGTGAGCAATGCGTGCGTGTCCCGCAGTTCACCCGTGCACCGAATTAATCTTAATCGATCACGGTAATGGTTAAGACGTGTTATGATTTGGTTCAAAGCTGCACTATCGGCTGTGCGAATGGCCGATTCAGTGCTAAGGTGCAGTTGTTGAACCTGAGATTCACACAGTTCAATGTTGGACTGTGGACTCATTACATGGTCTGAACTAGTGGGTTTAAAATCTCTCAAGGATTCTTCTTGAATAACCGCCTTGAGACGAATCACCTTCCCTCTATGTGTGGTGGGACCTAAGTTGACGACGTGACGTAGAGCCAACTCATAGGTCACTTCTTCGTCTGTTAATAATGTGTAATCCATTTCGTATAAATATGCGTAAGGGTTAAAATAAAATTATCGTAGGCCAGATAATAATATGCACAAAACCAAAATCTTAAACCAAAAAATATTTCGCTAAACGGTAGTATACTTTTGTGGATTTTCAGTTGGGCGCCAATGTTGCATGGGCGACTGTCGAGGGGGAATCAAAAACCTCGAGCAGTCCCGGAAAGCTCAGAAAATGCGCTCACAAAACTGAAAACACAACAAATCTTTCGTTGTTTGTTTCAATGAATGTTCACAACAGCTTTTTTTTGCTCGCATTTGATTCCCTTTTTAACCGTGAAGTAGTGGAGGTACAGTGAATTAAAGTGCATTAGTACGTAGACCTTGTGAAGTGCTTTCGTTTGGTATAGTGCATGATAGGCTGCCTGTCGAAACTAAAGTTTGTTGGCATAAATTAGTTTTGCTCGCTCTGTTAGCAGCGGCAAAAAATAACAAGCAAGTGCGCCTTTACTGTGTGGTGGCCCGCTCACGGGCGAAGAAAAATGACTTCAATAGCTTGCAGTGTGTGCGCACAGCGTATTGCTAGTGAACCCGATGGTATTCACTGCTCTGGCGGGTGCGAGCAAATATTACACGTACGGTGCTCGGGTGTGAATACAGCAGCCGCAACCGCTCTGCGGGAGAACGAATCGCTGCAATATGTGTGTTTAGAGTGCAGGAAGAAGGAGACACGTCTCAACGATGTGCAGAAAATGTGTAGTGTGCTTTTGCAAAAGGTCGAAGAAATCACTAAGGCTGTCTGCGATGGTGACTTGAAAATACGGAATATTGTTTCAGAGCAGTACAGCGCTTTTGAAAAACGAATTTTGCCGCGCCTTAAATCTACCGTTGAAGATGTTGTTTCCGCAGAAGTATCAGTGCTGCGTGACCTAGTTCGGCGAGCGGGTACGGATCAGATGCGTGTCGATGATACCGAGACCGGCAATAAAGTTGTAAAGAACACTGCAGCCGTTGCCACTTATGCCAGCGTAACCCGTTCTAACTTAGCTCCAACAAGGCTGGAAAAACGCAAGGCGCATCCTGCCGTTTTGGAAGATGATAATGACGATTGCAGCATTCTGAGGTCCGGAAAACGACGGAAAATGACTACTAAAAAAACTTCCAGAAACGAATCAAGTGGTGAATTAACGGCTGCGTGCGAAACGCCTGTGAACACGTCAAAGTTACAGTCACTTAGGCCAGTTTCGCATGTTGCGAAAAACAGTGCAGTCTTGAAAATGGAGCAAACTGTTCTGTTCAAACCGAAAGTTGTTCAACTAGCGGAAATAACAAGGAAAGACATTCGTGAGAAGTTGGATCCAATTGTCTTCGATGTCAAAGAAGTGTACTACCGTGAAAATGGAGAAGCTACTATACGGTGTGGTTCGAACGAGCTTGCACTGAAAATGGCTCACGATGCTAAAAATAAGTTCTCCGAGGTATATGAGATTGAAAACCTGAAACCTCTGAAGCCAAGATTCAAGATAATAGGATTAAGTGACGAAATCCCAGAAAACGAAATAATCGCCAAAATGAAACAACAAAACAATTTGCCTGAAACGGCTGATTTGAAAGTTATTCGCGTACAGAAGTCCAAACGAACTGAAAACACAAGAGTGGTAGTGTTTGAATCTGACCCCTCGACGTTCTACTGTCTGATGAAAGCGCAACGGGTCAATATTGGCTGGGATCGCTGCCGAATCTTCGAGGTTGTTGATGTAATGCGCTGTTACCGCTGCTCTAAATATGGCCACAAAGCAGCGACATGTAAAAATTTAGTATGCTGTCCAAAGTGCGCAGAACAACATCCAATAAACGAGTGCAGCTCTGATTTCGAAAGATGTGTTAACTGCCAACTATTTAACTCAGAGCAGGAACTTGATGCCGACAAGCTTGATTTTATTCATCCCTCTTGGAGCTCTGAATGCCCGCTGTACCAAAAACGCTTGAAGAAAACCAAACTTAGAATTGACTACTCGACATAGCAACCAATGAAGCTAGCCATCCGCAATCCAAATGATGATGACTGCACGACAGTTTCTCCAGGTAAAGCCAAAGAGGGTATATGTCCTCCCGAAGTTACCTACGATACTGCACCCCCTCAAAATAATTTTCGGTTCCAGTCTACCGTTGAACAACCTACTTCCGGCTCCGCAGCTGATATTCATCTAGCCATCCGCAATCCGTATAATGATGACCACAAGACTGTTTCTCCAGGTAAAGCCAAAGAGGGTATATATCCTCCCGAAGTTACCTACGATACTGCACCCCCTCAAAATAATTTCTGGTTCCAGTCTACCGTTGAACAACCTACTTCCGGCTCCGTAGCTGATATTTGTCTAGCCATCCGCAATCCATATAATGATGACCGCAAGACTGTTTCTCCAGGTAAAGCCAAAGAGGGTATATGTCCTCCCGAAGTTATCTACGATACTGCACCCCCTCAAAATAATTTTCGGTTCCAGTCTACCGTTGAACAACCTACTTCCGGCTCCGTAGCTGATATTCATCTAGCCATCCGCAATCCGTATAATGATGACCGCAAGACTGTCTCTCCAGGTAAAGCCAAAGAGGGTATATGTCCTCCCGAAGTTACCTACGATACTGCACCTCCTCAAAATAATTTTCGGTTCCAGTCTACCGTTGAACAACCTACTTCCGGCTCCGTAGCTGATATTCATCTAGCCATCCGCAATCCGTACAATGATGACCACAAGACTGTTTCTCCAGGTAAAGCCAAAGAGGGTATATGTCCTCCCGAAGTTACCTACGATACTGCACCCCCTCAAAATAATTTTCGGTTCCAGTCTACCGTTGAACAACCTACTTCCGGCTCCGTAGCTGATATTCATCTAGCCATCCGCAATCCGTATAATGATGACCGCAAGACTGTTTCTCCATGTAAAAGTCAACTCAAAATGTACTATCAGAACGTGAGAGGACTACGCACAAAGATCGATGAGCTGTTCGTAGCTGTATCCGACGCAGAACATGATGTCATTATCCTGACAGAAACATGGCTGAACGACGAAATCAACTCGCTGCAGCTATTCGGACCTAGATATTCGGTATATCGTAACGACCGTGACCCGATCGCTGCTGGTAAAAAAAAGGGTGGTGGTGTACTTATAGCTGTTTCCAATCGGTTAGCATCTAAACAAAAGAGTTATGACAATAGAGGTCTAGAACAACTCTGGGTAAACATTAATAGCCAGGGTACTAACACATGTGTGGGCGTCGTATATCTTCCTCCGGACTCCGCAGATAACATAAACGTTATTCAAAATCACATTCAATCTGCACTCGACATCGCCAATTCGCTAGAACCCCAAACCTCTCACTTGTTATTCGGAGATTACAACCAGCTTGGTCTTGTCTGGAAAAGCACTTCCTTCGGCTACGCCTATGCCGACCCCTCTGACTCATCCCTTTCGAGATCCAGCAGTGCTTTACTAGACGGGATGTCTCTACTGAACATGCTGCAAATGTGTACGATTAAGAACGGACGAAATCGCACGTTGGATCTTCTGTTCATAAACGCAGACGCATACATGAACTGTCATGTGTACCAAGCAGATGAACCACTCGTTAATATAGATTCCCATCATCCGCCCCTCTTAGTTGAGCAGACCTGTCCACGACAGGTTATTTTTGATGAGATGCTGGAAGATTTCAAATATAACTTTTCAAAAACTGATTTTCTTGGACTCAACAACTCACTGCAAACTATTGACTGGATTACCTCGCTTAACAGTGCAACCGATGTAAATGACGCAGTAGAAATATTTTCGTCGATACTGATACAACTGTTTGAAATATATGTCCCAGCACCGCGTCCTAGACAGAAACCACTTTGGTCCTATCGACGACTTCGAGAACTTAAACGACTGAGAGCAGCCGCGCTTCGTCACTATACCAATCGACGGAATCCCAATACAAAACGTGAATTCATTTACGCCAGCAACAGTTACAAAGCTTATAACCGCTTCCTCTATTCTCGGCACGTGCTACAAATGCAATCTAACCTTGAGCGAAACCCCAAACGTTTCTGGTCTTTTGTTAACGGGAAGCGCAAGGAGAGCGGACTTCCTTCCAGTATGACTTTAGCTAATGAAAGTTCTAATACGACTCGTGGCATTTGTAATCTGTTTGCAAAACATTTTTCGAGTGCATTTGAAACAGTTCCGATTACTCCAGTACAGGTTGAAATCGAACTACGCGATGTTCCCAGTGACGTGATGAATCTAGGTAGCATCCGTTTTTCCGAAGAAGATATTGTTGCTGCCATTGAAAAATTGAAATCCTCGACATCGGCTGGTCCAGATGGGATTCCTGCTATTATTTTAAAAAGATGCGCTAGAGCCCTTTCTGCTCCTCTAAAACTGATCTTTAATCAATCGTTGTCGCAAGGGACGTTTCCTCTGTGTTGGAAAAAGTCAGTTATGTTTCCTGTCTTTAAAAAAGGTGATAAGCAGGACATAGCAAATTATCGAGGCATAACCTCTCTCTGTGCGGGGTCTAAGCTGTTCGAAATTTTAGTAAGCAATGTGTTGTTCCGGGAAGCCAAAACATATATATCGACGGATCAACATGGGTTCTTCCCAGGTAGATCAACATCAACGAACTTAGCACAGTTCACTTCACATTGTATTAAAAGTATGGAAGGCGGAGCACAAGTAGATACTATTTATACTGACCTTAAAGCAGCGTTTGATCGTGTTGATCACTCGCTTCTACTGGCGAAAATAGAAAGGCTGGGTGCCTCACTCAACTTCACTAAGTGGCTGGAGTCATACCTTGTTGGCCGTACCCTATCTGTCAAACTAGGAAATATCGAATCACACAACTTCATAAATTTATCAGGTGTACCCCAGGGTAGTAATCTCGGACCCTTGCTGTTCTCCTTATTCTTCAATGACGTTTGTTATATCCTTCCACCAGGATGCAAACTTATCTATGCAGATGACCTTAAACTGTTCCTCATTGTGCGATCTGAATTGGACTGCATCGAACTACAGCGACAACTAGATGAGTTTTGCAACTGGTGTGCTCGAAACCGGTTGACTCTCAGTGTATCTAAATGCTCAGTAATTTCTTTCACGCGTAAAAAAATCCAATCTTGTGGTGTTATACTATCTCAGGGAAAACACTTGAAAGAGTGTCAGTTGTCAGGGACCTTGGAATACTGCTGGATTCTAAATTGACGTTCAGAGATCACTATTCCCACATCATTGCGAAAGCCAACAGGAACCTTGGTTTTATCATCAGAATAGCCAAAGAGTTTACTGATCCATATTGCCTGAGAGCACTGTATTTCTCTCTCGTTCGCTCTGTCCTGGAAGCTTCAGCTATCATCTGGTGTCCGTATGCGAGTATCTGGATTAACAGGATTGAATCTATACAAGCTAGATTTCTCCGATTTGCTCTTAAATCTCTGCCATGGCGCAACCCGATAGAGCTGCCACCTTACATTGATCGTTGTCGTTTGCTTGATATGGACACCCTTTCAAAAAGACGAAATATCTCCAGAGCAGTGTTTGTAGGAAAAGTTCTAACAGGTGAAATAGATGCCCCAAATATACTTTCACAGATAAATGTAAACGCACCCCCTAGAAGCTTAAGATCGTGGGATTTTCTAAGACTCGACTATCAAAGTACTAATTATGGACAGAACGAACCCGTAAGGGCGATGTGTAGTGTTTTTAATAGTGTGTATGAATTTTTTGACTTCTCTGTTTCATGTGATATTTTTAGAAATAGGCTTAAGCGGTTGACTTAGTGCATTAGATTTTGATTTGTTAGATGTATTATTAATTAAGTAATGTAATGTAATTTAACGTGCAATATTGTTTAATGTGTATGTGTGAAAAGATAATGAGGTTTTTACGCCCATTTGGAGGGTGTCACACTAACTGCAAATGGGCTTTTCCTCATTCCATATTTCATATTTCATGTAGACCATGTAGGTCAGATGGAAAATCAATCAATAAATCAATAAATCTTCATATTCAACATAAAACTTTATTGGCGCTGCTTCGCCCTCCTCCTCAAACTCAATTTCACCTTCATTTTCCTTCTTTTCTCTACTCTCCTCCTTTCTATTTCCTATTCAACTGCATCTCGCTCCCTTCTCTACTCTGTTCTTGCACTTTACGCACATATTTTGTTTTACTCACTGCTTTCTTCCGGGGCGCCCCTCTACACATAAACAATACCGCTCATTTCTATTCTTCCTCTCCCGACGCCTTCGCCTACGCACACGCCTTCGCGGCCTATTACACAGCGTCCCGGTTCAATTCCCCGTTGTTGGCTCACCCCGCCACATGCCGATTCCGAAACTGTACTCCAGCTGCTATAAAAGTGTGATGACCGTCTCGGATTCTTGACCGTAGGGGACGACGTGCCTTGTGGATTTGTCGGATGGTTACTTGCTGACGAGAATCTGCAATATAAAACAAAAACCCTGCGATGCAAAGCGATCAGCCTCATTGCAGGTGCTCAAGCATGGCGGGAAACTTACTTCCGATGGAAGGCCTTTGTTCTTGGTCTAAGCAATCCGCCACGTGATTTGTTCCGAAAAACTTCTCTCACGGTTTGATGAATCGCACGGTGGCCTTGCTTTCTCGTGGATGTCAAACTGTTCAGCTGTGGCTAGTTGCCCAATGAGCAGGATAAAATCTGTGACAAATACAAGCGAATGCCTTTATTAAGCTGAACTTTCATCCACGCGCTATGTTCATGCTTACTATTGTCTGCACCGGGTATTCTTTGCCGGCTCCCTTGCAAGATGGCGGCGCTGGCGTCCACACTCCAGACTGTGATTTTCCCTAAGCCGTAAAAGTTGAGTTTAGCACGGCATAAATGCGATCTGGTCACGCTTACCTTGCCTTCAGTGATTTTACTGCTGAAAATTCGGCAAAGCGGATGCTTTTCTGGCGGACCAGACAATTTTCTGCCGTGTCTTTAATTGGCGTCCCTACGAACCGGATGACACTGACCGGCGACGGTCTATTGCGTGCAGCGTTGCGCACGAACTGGGTAAAACTAATCATGTTCTTGGTCGCAATCGTATGCTCACCCCTTCGATGAGTCTTATAATGTGTGAGAATGAGCGAATGACGAACGTAAAGCTCTAGCAGCGGTCCGATGGTCTGATTTTGCTTGCCTCCCTTTGCATCGCTGTACGTGTGTATTCTCTGAACAAAGGCTCTCCTATTTGCCAAGGTGAGTAAGTGAGAATTCGCAGCATAGATTGACTGAGCGAGACAGCCACATGTTTGTTGGTTGACGGGTGAAATGAGAAATCTTCGCGCAGGGTTGTGCGCGATCGGTGTACGTAGGGATGCATTTGTTTTCCCGTTTTGAGTTTACATTTCATTCTAAATATTAAATATTTTCTAATTATTTCAGCAAACAAACTTAAACGTAACAAACCCTAATAGTTAGCCTTTTCTACGAATTTCTGGAATAAATCAAATGTGACAGTTGTTCGAAAACGTTGTTGTTTGTAAACAACATGGGCATCTAAATTAAAGTATATTTGGTCGCTGTTCTTTGTAAATAACATAGGCATCCAAATTATCGTACATTTGGTCAATGTACTGATAGTAAACAAAAATATACAGTATTAGATTTCAATGAAATGTGTTGCAAGTTACCCCATATGCGGTGTTACTTGCAACAGGCATAATTTTTGGCCATCCTGAAAGCAGGGAATGATGTTTTGATTTGATAAGTACCATTTAGTAGTCTTTTTACTCCCATTAGTGCTTGTACATATTGAAAATTATTCCAAAGTTTCGGCATTTTTAGTTATATCGCTTTGAAGTTGAAAAGTGTACTTGTAAGTAACCCGTTTGACGGTATAATATAACCATGAAATTTTATTTCATCTCAATTGCCGGTCATATGGACGACATATTCTTCAATTGCCGTTTCCATTTATGTTTTCTTACAAGCATAGGGGGATGCAGTGACTTCAAATAATAATTTGTCTGTTCAATCCCGTTTATTGCATTGAGATACATAGTTTGTCCCAACTCCGGAGAGTTCGTGTTCTACTCCACTCGCACATGAAAGAGAAATTGATTTTTTTAATCTAAATATTTATGTGAAACGGCTCAATGCATTAGCACAACTGAGCCGTGGGTCTTTTATTTTTTTACAATAAGTAAAAATAAAAAGGAATTAAGAATGTCTACCTGCCAGACCTTGTTGACGCAGTTTGCGGCTGCGTGTTGAGATCCTTTTCCTTGGCGGTGAAGCCGCTTGGGGGTCATTCAGTCTTCCTTCTCTCGCGTTATCGTTCCCGTCCATGTCATCATCGGTACTGCTTTCCTGTTGTTCACTATCAGAGGTTTTTATTTGCTTCTTGTTCTTACGGGTCGCTGTAGTAAATCCGTCTTCATCGGTATTTGCTTCTTTATTGGCGATGCTAGTTGTTGGTTTGGGAGCGGTTGTCGTGGTCGTTGTACCTGCATTATTGGTTAATTGGATCGTTGTTTTTGGTTTATCTGAAGGTGTCGGTGGCTGCTTGTTAGAGTTGGCTGTAGTAGCTGAGTTTTGACTAGTTGCTTCGGCGTATGTTTTTCCGTAGTGGACTGTATGGTTACAGAATTGGCATGTTGAGGTCTGCCCGGGATATGTGATTAGTGTTGCTTGTAGGTCACACCATCCTTCGGTGATTTGCATTCGATAGTCATGTAAGAAGTATTGGTTTAGTCACTAGCATCCTCACAATACGAACACCGTTGGAAATGCCGGTGTAAAAATTGCGACATGATTCGTTTGATGTAATCTTCCTTAGTGCGCGGGGCCAAATCATAGATACGCACGTCCACCACGTCGTTTTCCATATTACGGGGATCTTGATTCTTGTGTTATTAAATTCGACCTCGTGTTGCATGTTGTTTTTTGCAATGAAGTTCTCTGCCTGTGCTAAACTTCTAACCGTGATCAAAACACAGTTTTTAACGTGGTGCAACTGAATGTACGTAACTTCAGCGAGATTAAGCTCCATTCTAACCTTAACTAGCTGTTCCACTTCCTGAACTGTGGGTCTAACACGAATTTTATTACAGTTGATTTTGTTTAATTTCAATCTATATGTATCTGAGAATATGCCACAGAAAGAATTTGGTGAAAATCATATTTCTTGGCATGTTTCTAGGAACCGAAAGGTACCCATCTCCGACCGTTTCTGAGATACTAAGCGCGGCGCACCACGATGGCGCTTGTCTATGGAAAAATCATTGTTTAAAGAATTTACAGTCCATTCTTGACGGTTTATGTTTATGTGAGCGTCTGTAAATGGTTTCTTATTTTTGTTAAGGACAAGATAATTGTACGGAAGATACTGTGATCAAAACATAGTTTTTAACTGTGTGAAGAACTGTGATCAAAACACAGTTTTTAACTGTGTGAAGAACTGTGATCAAAACACAGTTTTTAACGTGGTGCAACTGAATGTACGTAACTTCATTATGCTCCATTTTAACCATAACTAGCTGTTCCACTTCCTGAACTGTGGGTCTAACACGAATTTTATTAAAGTTGATCGAAATCGTGTATCCCGTAGCACGGGCACTGTTGTATCATTTGGCAAACTCATTTGGGATCATCCATAAATGACGTAGCCTTTTCTGAGTGATTTTTAATACGCCCTCCCCCATCGTATCATTTCGTCACAAACCTCTAAATACACCCCCTGGCGATTACGCAGCTTGACGGTAACCCTACCCCCACCTTGTCACCGTATAAAATAAAATAAAAATAAAAAAAAACGATGTTAGTTAGATTAAACGGGTAAGGTTGTCGTGATATCAGGTCAACCCCTATTCCCTTTAAAAAAGCTACGTAGCATGACATGACCCTCTACCCCCTGTCGTCACACATCATCACAAAATACAAAACTCTCCCCTCCCCCATATAATGCTATGTCTTTATGGATGGTCCCTTTCACTCCGCAGCCGGGGGCAACGATACAATTTGTGCACTTGTATAGAACAAAAGCTGGCTTGATTCACAGGTGCCTATAGCCTGCTATAGCGTAACGATTTTTTTGCTTCTGCTTTGTGCGAAATCAGAAGAAAGACTGAGATAAATTGATAAAATATAATATGAACATAAATAAATATTACCCACTCCGTATGGCGCAACGGACTTCAATTGGAAACCTGGTAGTTGGTAATCGAGGCTATTACGTAGTACTTTTAACTGTATCATGAATTACAAAATATCTAAATACTTCGCCTAATTAAAGCAAGATCAGTCGAACACATTTCCATTTGAAAATCTTCGATTGAAGTTCGCAATCGGCTCAGACACCGAATTAAAAATTAAATCGAATTCAAATCGAAATGTGCTTCGACCAATCCGGCACACCTCACCCATTTCCTTTTACTATGAGAATATGGGCAGTGGCGTAAGCTAATTTGGGGGTTTACCCCAATTTGCTCTAGAGAGAATCCGCATTTTGTTACAGCGGCCTTATTAGTCACAAAAGTTTAGAATCAGTTTAGAGCTAAACATGTAAACAGATAACTAAAAACCTGTTTTAATCCACCTAAAGGTGCAATTGTGCCTTTCTCATTTCTCCAAACTATGATTTAATAGCTGGTTCGTACAATGTAACATTATGGAAATGTCTTTCATTCTTATTACACTTGGTAAGAATATATAAGAGCACCTTTTGGCATTCATCGCGGTATCGGTTTGAATCGGAGTTTACTATGTGATCGCACTCTACAACCCGTATCTCCGGAGCCGGAAGTCGGATGAAGATGGAATTTAATATCAGTTTCCGGGAACGCAACACCTTTCATTTGCGACTAAGTTGATCAAATCGGTCTAGCCATTTTCGAGAAACCAATATAACCGTTATTCTGAATTTGGATGCTTCCGGATCCGTCGATGGTGGCCAGTGTGGCCAAAGAGACTTTGAATGACTGTTGGTGACCTAGATCTACAAATTCAACAGTTGTGTTTACATTTTGGAAAAAATTTCACCTTTTTACATTCATCGCAGAATTCGTTAGAATCGGGATTTGCTGCGTGATCGTGCGTATCACCCTGTAATTCAGAAACCAGAACTCGGATCCACACAAAATTCAAATGCAGCTGATGGACCTTTCATTTGAAATCAAGTTTGCCAAATCGGTTCAGAAAATTCCGAGAAACCGATGTGGACAAATCAACAAATTTTGTTTTGTAACCATACTCTTCAACTTGTAATCGGGAACAAGATGTCGGTTGAAAATGAAATTCAATAGCAACCTATGGGAATATTATACCTTTCATCTGAATCTTAGTTTGTAAAAATCCGTTCAGCCATTTCCGAGAAACCGATGTGGACATTTTGTTAACAAATCTGCACATACACACATACATACATACATGCATACATACACACATACATACACACATACAAACACACATACATACACACAGATATTTTGCGATCTCGGCGAACTGAGTCGAATGTTATATGAGACTCGGCCCTCCGGGCCTCGGTTAGAAAGTCGGTTTTTGGAGCAATTGCATAACCTTTCTATATGAGAAAGGCAAAAGAATAATATTTAATTAGCTTAGTCAGCATGGGTTCAATGTTATCTTCATGTGATTATATTTTGAAATGTTGGTGGAATGGGTTTGAAAGTGGAGGGAATGGGTAGAGTGGGAGTGGAGGATGCGTCCGAAATCCTTCATCTCATTTCGGTATACAGGGTGGATGAAGGAAATGCGGGCGTGAGGGTGGTCCAAGAGGAGGGGAGTGATGAAGGATAGAGGTGTAAGGGCAAGGGGGGGGAGGGGCGGCGACGCAATACACAACTGCATATTTTGCCTTCCATTTGAGACTTGGTTTGAGAAAATCGGTTCAGTCATCACCGAAGAACCGATGTGACTTTAATTGTAGAATATGCCCGGAATTCCGGACTTCCGGAATCGTCGATAGTGGACAATATATTCAAAGAATGTTTGATTGGCAATCAGTTATCTAGATCTGCGAATAGAAGTAATTTGATGATCATTTCAATAATTTTTAGCATCTGAGGTATTATGATTGTACCGATTTATATGGGAAATTCCAGTGTATCCTTATTAACACCCCTGTAACTCCGGAAGCAAAAGTCAGGACCGAATGAAATTCAGCAGCAGTCAATGGTATTACTGTATCTTTCATTTGAAATCAAGTTTGTAAAAATCGGTAGAGAATTCGTTGGGGAATGGGTGTGATATTAGCTTAGGAACTTGGCGGGTTCCCCGGGGGCGTCATGAACCGTCATAGGTGGCCAATGTGGTCAAAGCTACTTTGATTGATCATTAGTGATCCAGACCCGCAAACTAGAGTAATGTTACATCAATTTTAATATGTTTTACATCATTTGAACATCATGGTGGTACCAGTTTATATGGGAATATGCTGTGTGACCGCACTCTTCAACCCGTAACTCCGGAACCGGAAGTCGGATCAACTAAAAATTCAATAGCAGCTTATGGGAGCGTTATACCTTTCAGATGAAACTAAGTTTGCGAAAATCGGTTCAGCCATCTCTGAGAAAATTGTGTGAGTTTAAATGACACACACACATACACACACAGACATTTGCCGATCTCGACGAACTGAATCGAATGGTGTATGACACTCGGCCCTCCGGGCCTCGGTTTAAGAGTCGATTTTTACAGTGATTGCATAGCCTTTCTTTATATGAGAAAGGCAAAAAATTTACACATTGACGATTGATCATCATTTGGTGTGTTCCTCGGTTAGTGTTGGCAGTTTTACGAAATTATTGAAACACTAGTGGTCGAACCAATAGTGCACAATATAAGTAATTCCATTTAATACGACGGAATTAATTATCATAAAGTTTCTCAAACTGCCGCATCAGAATCTCTATAGTAACATATTCATCAATAGTAGAAACTTTCAATAAATTGATCAAAAGCGAGTGGAAAACGCGCTATTCTTTTAAAATGTGTATCGAATGCGAGGCTCTTGTCTGGTTGAACAGGCTGCAGTCCAGACGGCCAGTTAAGATGATAAAACCGGATGAAGTGTATCGCGAGCATCGACAGAAGCACAAAATAACTGCACTTTTTCTTCGTTGGTCATTGATATCAGATAGAGGCAAACTTCGCTAAAAACTGAAAATGTGTTTGAGAATAAAGTTGAAATTTATGACGCCGTTTAGATAGTTCGGTTTCGACAAATTTATAACAACAAAAGCATGACAATATAGCAACCTACTAGGCCACATATTTGTTGAAATGAAAACTTTCATTCATTATAACGGAATTTATGCTCGTACGCCGTGCCTCCTGATCTGGTTTTGCCAGGAAGCAGTGTTTGTGTTACATTTTCTTGTCCGGAGTCTTCGCGCTATGTATCACTTCATGAAATTGAGATTTTTTGTTTCATATCAATGAAACAGGTGCAACAACTGAATCTTTCTGAATTGAAAATTAAGAAGAATGAATGACATAAATCGAAATGATCAGAAATAATGTGCTTTCGCAAACGGCCATACTCCTGTGGGACAGCGAAATGCTCAACAGTGTGAGTTGATATTAACTAGCTTCGTGTATAAAAGTATAGTGTTTTTTGAATATGTACTATCTATTGCATACATTACAAGTCTAGAAACTCTAAGGATTCCATTGGTGTAAGAAAAATTGAAATTGGCTGACAAACGAACGAGATACGATTGTTTGAACAGCAAGCTCATTTTTTCTGAACTGACTTTCAATTACTGTTTTTACAATTAATCCGGAATCCACATATACAATTATTTATCAATCTCCTTCCAGCAATAATATTCGGCCACATAATAAAGAATTTCACATTGTAATCCCGCCTGATAATTTGTTTACTAAAAAGGTGCGTCTCACTTCTTTCAGACCTTCAGGATGACACGGGAGGTTTCCTCCATAAGTGATTCAGATTAGCAATCAACTCCATCATCCAGTCTTCCAATCGTGAGATACCCCGATACTACCCCTCACTTGCAATGTAATGTTTTACAGCTAATTTAAGGCTCAAGTTACCTATTTTGAGTATGTGTTAGAACTGAACGCTTGGTAGTATGCATAGGACAAATTGTGTTCAGCTTTGCAACCGGATTATTCATTTAAACCTTTTCAAAACTCAAAAAGAAGAATATCAGTCGATTTATTTGATCATCACGATTCAAATCATGCAAAATACTGGAAAAATACTTGCTAGAAAAACCATCGGCTTTTAAAAAAGCGGCTGTGGATGTTTCATTGCGCAGTTCCCTCTAAGAACGGTTGGTTTCAAAATCGTCCAATGAAGGACGTACGTTGGACCAATTTGGACAACGTCCAAATAACCGTTCGACAAACGTCCATCGTTGGACCCGAGTTGAACGATTTTGATACATTTGTTAGACATCTCAGTGGGTTGTGTTGCGTGTGGTAGTGTGACAAAAAATCACACCCACTTTTTCAAATGCACCATTTAGCTAAGCCGATAGTTTTTCCAGATAGATAGGTTGCTCAAAATGGGTCTTTAACATAATATATTTGAATGCGTAATTATGAATATAACGAAATTATTTGAGATTAGTCATTACACTAGTACAAGAAAAATTAAGTTGCGCGAAAAAGTGTTATCTACACTAATTTTGGGTCGCCGAAAACGTTTTCCCTTTTAAAGTAGCGTTTTCAAGATGTTTTCAAGAAACGTGTTTTACTTTTCTTATAAAAGAAATGTATGGAATTCGCTGAAACTCAAAAAACCTTTTCTGAGGTCTGGATTCTTATATACCAATTGACTCAGCTCGACGATTAGGGACAATGTTTGTGTGTATGTAATGGACAAACTAGTATTCGCATTTCTCATTAAGTTGTTTTGTATGCTGATGTTTAGTTTCCAAGACGACTAATTGTGTGCGTAAAAAAGCACTTTTTGCAGTTTAATGGATAATCTGCCAAAATAGTCATTATAAACAAATGTTCTTCAGATAATCAGAGTGCTGGTACAAATATCTTTCTTACGAGATATGATTACTATCAAAAGTGATTTTGAACATTGAATTCGGACGAAACATTTTTATTATTGTCCCATGGCCATGAATAAAACCAAAAATATTCAATTATTATTATTAACGCCAAAACGGCTAACTTAAGGCCAATGGTATCTTCTAAGAAGTTAGTGGATGTAATATGTTCTTTTGTTAAATATTGTGTTTTTGCACATTAATCCCCCTAGAAGTGAAATAAATCCATAAATTTCTGGTGATTGTCTTCAGATGATGCCTTCAGCAAATTTGTAGCTCTTACTTCAGCTCTTACTTTGTCGTATATTTATTGTTCAATATATTAATGATACATTAATGAGATTATCTTAAATAAGCCGAATTTCATTTCGATAAAACGGAAACAGATGACATCAGGACAATTTTCGTATTTCATTTTTCTATTTACCACCGCTAGAAATAACCACCGAACAATTTCAAGTTGTCTGCGTGGACCTTGATCTTTTACCGATGCAAAAAAATTGTATTTGCAAGAACTTTCTGACAGTTAATATACCAACTTATAACCATCGGATCGATCTTGAACATATCTCGGAATATAAATAACTCGAAGCAGCAGTGTAGCCAAGGGTGAGGAGGGGTCTTGGAGGTTAAACTCCACCCTCTCCCCAGCCAAAATAAATTCGACCGAAGAAAGGAATTTACTACACAATAATAATCATGGTAACTTTAGGAAAAATGTGAGGGTGGGATTCTGACCTATAACTGATCTATTGGTCAGAGTCCCATAGTTGTCAAATCACATCAATATAAAATATCTACACGAAGTTGTAATAGGTAGAATGTCTATGAAACATTGAACCACATTGAACTGCTCATCGAAAAATTGCATAACTTTCAATATTTGCTGAAAATGTTTTGGTTTTGGGAATACGTAGAGTTGAGACGAATTTTTAAAAAATTGTGTTTTCAGTGTGACTCTAGCAGATTCTTATCGATTTTTGTAAAACGTCTGTGGAAAAAACATGATTTGCGGTGTTAACTGCCATTCAAAAACTGCTCAACCAATTTATTTCAAACTTTGTATACACATTCTATGTAAAAATACCTAACCCCTACGTTGAGTTTTCGAGATAATTTTGCAATTAAGGGAGTTTTTTACTCATAAAATGGCGGAATTTTTCGTGGAAAATAGCAATTTTTATTTGAAATGAGCAAAAAAAACCTCAAAAAAATTATCTCAAATTAAAAAAGATAAATTACAGAATGTTATTGAAATGATACATTATAACGCACAAAAGTTTCCCCAAATTTCTAAACAAAATTCGCAAAAAAAGGTGTTTTTTCACGCTGAAACCTTTTGATCTCCCCCGCCCCCATCCCCCTTAAAAGAGTTATGTGGGCATTTGACCTTCCTCCTCATGGGCAAGGGAAGACTTTTTGACGACCCCTTCCTCCGACTAAGTTGTCCACCATATTGACATCACTTTTCTATTGAACAGCTGTAAAAAAATACTCTACACATGCGTATTGAAACTCCATAAAAATTATTTTTACAGTGCGCACTTTTTCCTGAAAAAATGTACTGTTGCATTTTTTGGACTAATTCTTAAATAACAAAATGAATCAAATACAACAGCATGTGTCTGTAGTATTATGCATTGGATCATAATAACTACCATGCTAAACTTTTCTTTGGACACGATTTCGTAGATGATTTGGTTAAAAGTTTTTAATACGAGTGAGTCTCCTCTTCCTGATCACTGGGACGAAATCTCAACAGGAACTCTACATTGCGGTTCTCCATTACGCTTTGCTGCTGTTTAGTGGTTTGTGCTTTTTACTTACTACTTTTTTTCTTTCACGAGAGCATTTTTGTTCTCGTCTGCTGAAACGAAGGTAGGGGAACTGAGGGTAAACCACACAAGACTTTTCCCATTGAACAAACATTATCGAGATTCATATGATTGGATCGCAAAAATTAAAATAGTATTACAGTATTTAATGAACAAATTAAAAGTGCTATTATGTTATTTCTTACATGCATCAGAACTACACAGGAAAATTATGTATTTCATTATTCTTGGAAAGATTATTTAGAAAAATCTTTAACCGAATTTTTTATGCTTGTTCGTAATGCCACTTCTAAGCGAATAAACCCTAGTTACTGTGGAAAAAAATGTAACCTCTTTGACGTGTATATGTTTATCGTAGTTACGGAGGTATGAAATTAACAAATAATATTTAACGTTTTCCGCAAACGCATGACTCATTTAGTATTTTGGAGTATTTAGTATTTTGGAGGAAAAGAATTATATTTATGTTGAATTTTTTCCTAGCAATTATTATGTTTGAAGAGCTCGGTGTTATCCATAGTTCCCCTACCGACACTAATTCTGCTGATACATGTGAAATAGACTTATGAACTCAAGGGATTGATTTTTTTCTGTTCTTATGACGTTCCCTGGTGTTTGTATCTCCTTCACAGCTTCAAGTTCCTTCTACCACTGACCTCTTGAAGTCTCCGGTTCGTGCTAAGCATTATTCTTATTTTGATTTGTCATCAGTTGAGGTTGAGCTGCTACCTAGAAGGAAAACGCTCGTTAAAACATTTAAAAAAAAATCTGATGTGCATCACTTGAACATAGCATGTAAAAGATTTTTTGTTTAACTTCAATACACACTTCTGCTAGCTCAGATCGCATTATGTACTTGAAAAGTCATATGTAAAGGGCGAACACGAAATTATTGCGACACATTCAACAGACGGAAACGCTCCCGATCGCATAGCAACTAATATATTAGTCGAATTTCTGAAATTGACTAGTTAAAATTTGGTACAGCTAAACGATTGTTGATTTTTCTAAACATTCATTTTTGTTTTTGAATGAGCTACAGTTACTGAAACAACTAAATCATCTAGTTGAAAATGTGATGCTGTCACTTAGCAAAGACACACATCATCTGAATCAGCTCATCAAATAGCTGTAACAACTAATATAATTGTCGTTTTCAAGATTGGTGCGAGTTGAAACTGAAAACCACGATGGTTGTTTCAACCAATTGTAATATTGAAATAATTCTCAACCAGTTGTAACAGCTAATGATTTTGTTAATCATCTCATCAAATAGCTGTAACAACTAATACAATTGTCGATTTCAAGATTGGTGCGAGTTGAAACTGAAACCCAAGATGGTTGTTCCAATAAATTGTAATATTGAATTAATTCCCTATTAGTTGTAACAGCTAATGATTTTGTTAATTATAAGGATTTGTTAACCAGGAATAAAAAAGCCAAATTATATTTAAAAAATTATTATTTCAAATATGAGTGGCTCTGAAACGAAAAGTATGTACATAAATACAAGTATTATTGTTTAATTCACGGAAACGCTCTCGACCATATTATTAGTCGTATTTCTGAAATCGACTAGTTAAAATTTGGGTCAGCTAATGGATTGTTGATTTTTCTAATTTGTCATTTTTGTTTTTATGTCAACAATACGGTGGCTGAAACAACTAGAAAATTTGGTTGAAAATATGATGCTGGCAGTTTAGCTAAGACTCACACCAACCAAATCAGCTTCTCAAACGGGTTAAAACAACTAAAGTTGTTGTTGATTCCCAGATGGACGTGTTTTAAAATTAAAAACGGAATTAGTCGTTTTGATTGTATGTTTTGTTGATTACATTCTTTATGCAGGCTGTGATAACTAAAATCATTGTTGATTAAAAGGTTGTGATAAATTGAATTTAACAAGAAATTTGGATGATTCTAATAGAGCTTATGTTATATTGCTGGAAATATCATGAAACTATTATATAGTCTAACCGTGTCGATACCAACTCATCCTCGATCAGAAGACAAAGTCAATAGCACCAGTTAAATGTCAGAATTGTTACGCTGCTTACAAATCGGAAACTCGTGGTTCAACACTGTTTTCTTAATTCACTGGAATCGATCTAGCAGAACGCGCGAAAGCATAGTTCATGAGATAGACTCACGTGCTTCGAAAGTTTCTTAGGCGTGCTGAAATGAAAAGAAAATATTTCGAATGACTTTTAATAATAAAGCACTAGAGAAATCTAACCTTAATGCAGACGATCAATCAATCCGTATGCTATTTGTCCTATACTGTTTCATCTCAGGAAACATTTCCAACTCGTGCCAGCCATCTCGTATACTGATCCATCCACCACAGGTGAAATTTTCCCTGTCTCCTACTAGGTTGGATGATGACGAACATTTCGACGTAGTAAATTATGGAAGCTGCATTCAAAAATCTGATCAGTTACTTCTAGTATCACTGAGTTTGAATTTTTTGCGCAGGTATATTTCTGACTGTGTCTATTTAACAATACCTTTTATATCATACAGCGGAGTTAGCTGCTGGGTCGATAAGTTTGAACTCCGTCGTAAAAATCGTCGACGATTCACGACAGTCCAGTTTATAGACAAATATTTGTCCACTACACGATACACCATAAGCGTATTATAGAAAATGGCGACTTCTAGCATTGCGATATTTATAACAACATGTTAAGTGCCAGTTGGAATGAACCATTGTCAACAAATAGAACATATCTGAAAAATCTCACAAAGAAAATCAGATTGTTTTGATATATGTCAGTATATAAGTACATATCTGCAATGAAATAAACCAACAAGAGCCATGGTGAGTGCAACATCCTGGAAATATATATTGTTTAATCAATGTATGTCTATGTTTCGTAGATTCAGAATTAGCTACAGCCTTTTTCACTGCTTAGGGCGGCAGTCTAGATTTCGTTGAGTAGCGGCATGCACTATATTTGTGGTCGGCTTTGAAACACACAGAACCTTTCATTGTTGTCTACTATTATCATATGTTCTGGAAATGCCCTAGAATCTAGGTTAGTTCTGCAATTGTCCTGTAAGTCTAGAGCCGTTTTCGAAGTCTTCCTTTAAGGGTTGTAAGTTTTTTTTTCTACTGCACATAACGAGCCTTTCGCCATAAACAGCAGGGTACTTCTCAACATTTTCAATAATACGATACACTATCCGATACCATAAACCTGTAAACGCAATTTTCTAATTACTAATTCATTGACCTTATAGTAGCCCTGATTTCCACATGATTAGTAAATTATCAATACTAGGAGATACCTGTTGTGGCAGTGGTTGAGAAACATGTATTTGTAACTTACGATTCGGCCCAAATACTTGTCCCTATGCAATGTTAAATAGCCTTTCGTATGTTCGAACTTTTGCCATAACTTTTCCATTTTATCAATAACCATCCTTTTCGATAATTCTCGTATGAACGAAACCGCGAATTTAGATGTAATTGATCATTGCCCTAAGCTTATGCTCTAAGCGGAAAATTGCAATTGAACTGGTATGATGTGACAAACATCATACCAGTTTTACAAATAAATAAATTACAAAACTTTCTCTGAACGCACGTTGCAATTTTATATGCTATTACTATTGTTTAAAAAAAACAAAATACATCAAACCAACGAATTCCGAACTACCGCATACATACATGTAGAGTGAACTCCTAAATCAATAACCAAGCACAGGTTTTTTATCGTCCGAGCTCTATACAAGCTGGATATACAGAACAACACGACTACTGCGCTGATATACCCCATTATGCTGTAGATTAGAAAATATAGCATCAATCCAGTATGGTTCTGTCAATGTAGTTGCTGGAAAATATACACAAAGAAAACAGACTATTTCCAATAACATAATATACTTATCTGATAATCAATTCCAAAAAAAAACAACTTCGAAGTTCTAGTTCTCCTGAAATACAAACTACTATTACTTTAATGCTATAATACATTATTTGACAACTTACCTTCGTAAACCGACTATGAATCATGATTGTTGTATTTTATATATTTTAAGTTTATTTTTTTTCCTTTTTTCCTATGGCTGGGATCATATACGATACTCGACTCAAAATAGATCAGTTCCTTGGGTTCGCAAATAAAAGCAAATAAACGTATATAACTTAGAGCACTCTAGTTAGAGTGCGGCCAAGACGCGTTTGACGTATCCAAACGAGCAGAAATCTAACGTATTTCTATTGTGAATACGTCAAATTTCATGTTCGTTTGGATACGTCATGGCCTCTTGGCCACACTCTAACCCGGTCAAACCATTCGGAATTTGATTCGGAATCCTGAATGGAGTCAGTATGGATTCCAAATCAAATGCAACAACCGATTCTTAGTCGGAATCGGTTGTTGCATTTGATTTGGAATCCATAATGACTCCATTCAGAAAACCGAACCGGTTCCGGAATGAGTTTAACTGGGAACTAGAGTGCTCTAATATAACTAAATGAAACCCATGTAAGCCATACGAAATCTGATTCGGACTACTGAATGATTTCTGTCCGGATTGTTTCGGCTGAATCGGTTTCGGAATCTGTTCTTGAACTTGAGATGAAATCCGGACAGAAATCATTCCGAAGTTCGATTCGAATTTTGGATAGTCTATCAGGGTTTCATGTGACGTCTACAGATCGTTTAACAGGCGTCCACTGTTGGGCCCATGTTGGACGGTTTCGAGAGAACTTTTTGGGCTTTGAAGTAGATATAGTGATACTATCGTACTAAATAGGAATGGGCGATAAATGTTAGTGTTGATAAAAATAATATTATTGCAAAATATTTCAATCGACTAAACAAGATACTTTGTTCAGATTTTTATACTAAACAGTAAGTTTTCAATTCACTCCGTATGAATTTAATGTGTAACTCGGTAAAAGTCACTCATAAATTACAGCAAAAACGGAAGCAGGCATCATTTTTTACAGTGTCACGCATTCCTCTGTATGAGGCTCTACAATACACAGACTCCAGAGGTCCTAGCAGGCGTCAAGATTTTTTGTGGCAGTGAACAGAGACAGGCTCTAAAACGCGGTAATGATGACGTAGACGCTACCAAGCAGCGAAGAAACTGTTACACATACGAGCACAGAGGCAGTTTTCGTTTTGACGCATGCTAGGACTAGAGTCTGTGGTATTATAGAGTCCCGTACATCGGAATGCGCAACACTGCCTAAAATGATGCCCTCTTATTTGTTCCTGGCACCCACAGTTTTTGCTGCAACTTTGAATGACTTCAACCGAGTCGCACAGTAAATTGATATGGAGTGAATTGAAAACATACTGTTTCATGACTTGTAGCACTTCATTCATACTACTATTCCATGTAATTTATTTTACATTGTTACAAAAAAAGTATAATAAATTGAATACAGTGCACAGTGGTCCAGATCGCTAATTTAGGAGGAATTTTTACTTTCTGACAAACCTGTATAATTTAGCCGTATCATGTCTTAGGATGAATTTGTGTACTTTAGAAGATGCTTCTTTTTATTGGAATAGTTATTAGGGTGGTTCTAATTCCCTCTCGCAGGTTGATGGGATTGACGGTATTGTAAACGTCATCAAGCCACAATATATTCAATAGAGTTATCTAAATATAAGGACCTTCGCTCTTTTTAGTTTTTATTTGCACCAAGTTCTACTACTAGAGGTTAATTAGTTCTCATGTTAATATTCCACCAAACATTATGACTACTGAGGATTTGATTTATATAAGAAGCCCGCTTCAAGATGTTGATTACAATACGCCTCGATAGTGGTGTGTCGGGGAGGCCGGGAGGGCTGATATGAGCCTTTTGTCTGTTCTATACCTTTCCTCTATTCACCAGCTCATAACCAACAATCAACCAGTAACAAATAGATAATTGAGAAAGGATGTGCTATGTGTGGTGATTGGCTATTCAAGTATTAGTAGTGTTTGAAGTACTAATGTATGTCTCATGTGATGATCATAACTTCAGCTGTATCTTGTACCTATCTAATCTATTACGTCTCTCATCTATTGTCTTTTATTTCTTCTTTTCGAGTCCTATACTGCCATTCTACACTCGCCTTCAGCTGATGGTGATAGTGAACGTCTTAACACTCACTCATTCTCAAACGCGGTCTCAGCGGGAACCTACAAAAATGCCATCGTGCACGCGATTACGAATCGGTCATGTCCGAAAGTCTATCCTTGATCCTAGAAGCCTAGGTCCATGTCTTCAGCTGGACCAATTAAGAAAATACGCCCATACCTATTAGACAACACGTCTCATGGCGACATGACCGGGAACCCTATCGATATAAACGATCTCACTCTCTGCCAGAATTCAAACCGCGCACTGAAAATTTAATATCAGACTCACGGTTCGCGCAACCATTCAAGAACACACGTTACAAAATCACGTCAGCGCACAAACGTTAGAGCCCCTCGCGATTTTCCAAGCAACCTACGCCCACGAACTCGCAAACATGATTACACCCCGGTGATAAGGTGAAAATCTCAGCACTCATAAACTTACCAACACGATCTCAAGTGTCAACCTACAAACTCCCGCGCTCGCGCCATCATGAATCGGGATCGTCCGGAAGTATCTATCCTCGGTACAAACAATCTAGGTCCTTGTTAATTATTAAAAAAATAATAAAATTGAAAAATAACTACCATATCCACTAGACAAAACGTTCCATGGCGACATGACCGGAAACTCTAGTGATATGGGGTAACTCTCTCCCTGTCAGAATGTGATCCGTACACCGAAAACTAAAGATCAGAATGACGGTCCGCGAATATGTGAATCGCCGCAGGGTTTCAAAATCGAATTTATACACGCGAAGTCACATACACGCGAGCACACGCGACAAACACGTCAACATACGAACGCTTAAGCCCTTCGCGATCATCTACGCACACCTATGCCCGCGATCGCGTAAACTTGATAACACTGCGGCAATTGTGTGAACGTTTTAGTACTTACGAAGTTACAAACGCGATCTCAAACGCCAACCCGCAAATGCGCGATCATGAATCGGTCACGTCCGGAAATCTTTAACCTTCATTCTAGCAATTTAGGTCCATACATTCAGTTGGACCAATAAAAAAAAATAAAGCTCATATCCACTAGACCACGCGTTCTACGACGACATGATTGGGAACTCTAATGATATGGAAGAACCCACTTCCTTCTGGAATCTGAACCGTACACAAAAAATTAAGTATCAGATTCACGGTCCGCGCGCGATTATTCTAGAACACACGCGAATATGCGAAAGGCACACGGTTATGAAATAGAATTTATGCACGCGAAGTTACACGTTAGCACACGCGACATACAAACGCACACGCGATCGAGCACATTAACGCACAAATGTTCGAGCCCTTCGCGATGATACACGCGATTCCGAGTCCCTACGCCCGCACATGCCTGAACCGTACAATGAATATCACATTCAGAATCACGGCCCGCTACAATTGGCCTATTGCAGTGTTTTATTGGGCGACATTGCCTGTCTCGTCTGCAAATTGTAGTATGTGATTCTGACGGGGAGCCCTTCCGAGAACCTAGCTCTACAGCTCCAGTAGGACAACTCTCGAAAAAAAAAAAAAAAAAAAAAAAAAGTTATTAGGGTGGTTCTAATTTATCTAAAATACGATAATAAACTTTTTACTGATGAAAGATAGAGCTCCACAGTCTTCCACAAAGTTGTAAAGTAACTTATTTTGAATAAATTTGTTGAATATATTAAAGCTCTATCTCTTTTAGTTTTTGTTATACAAGAAATTAAAAAAAAAGATTAGGGTGTTCCTGAAAAAACGTTTTTTTAGTATAACTTTCGTATCTTTTACTTTTTGTTAACACAACCTTTGAACAGCTTATTGAAAACTTCAAGCCGAGTATTTTTCTCCAAGACACCGAAGGTCTAACTTTTTTCTTTAAAAAGTTATGGACACTTTTCGTTAAAAAAATAGCCTATTTCAAGGCTCAATATCGCTGATGCGGGCACCTAAAATTGAATTCTGTTTCCACCACATGAAAGACCATACTTATTAGTATATTTGAGCAAAAATTGGCGAATGCGATATTTTTTTAAAATTTGCAATTTAGATTTAAAGTTTGTAGTTTTGCAGGTTCAACGCATTAAAGCATTTACACACATATCGTTGTATTATGAAAAAAGCCACTTTCAAATATCATTCTCTCATCGCAGCAAGCTTTGCATAAGTGAAACGACTGTCAAAAAAGGTTTCTGATTTTATTCGTTTTAAATAAAACTAGTAAATATGGATATTAGTCGAAGAGAGTTGGCGAATTTGCTTATTTCTGGTAAAAAGACAGATGAACTGCTTAAGTTCATTACAAGTAGTAATCCAAATGTAAAATTGAGACTTGTTAGTGCTCGGAAGAAAATAAAAATCTTCATATTGGAATTTAGAAGGTTGTGGATTCGGAGTAAGCGCACGCAAATTCGGTTTGAGCTGTTGCTAGAACGTATGTATGTGCTATTAACAATCATCAACAGCAAATTGGGAATTAACGCGGATGCTTACCGGAGTTACGCCGAAGATACACGATTGCTTTATGTACGCCTGTATGGTTGGTACGCTCTCTCACCAACCGTGCATAAACTCCTGGTCCATGGAGGAAGCATTATTCAACATAACATGCTGCCAGTAGGTATGTGCAGTGAAGAAGTTCAAGAAACCAGGAATAAAAGTATTCGCAGATTCCGAGAATTCCACGCACGCAAATTCGATCGACTCGTCAATCTTGATGACGTTTTCAAGAGACTTCTTGTTTCATCAGATCCTATAATTTCTCTTAAATGTAAACGTCGAATTCAACGAGCACCGCTGGATATACCTGAAAATGCAATGCATCTACTTTTGAATTAATTGGCATTGAATAAATTCTCCTTATATAAATCATAAATTGTTGTCATAGCCAAATTATTTTTAATGAACACATTCTGTATTGTTGATATGTAAGCAAAACAGAAAAGGAAATACAAAGGCTTTAGGCAATTTCTTTTATGTCGCTATGCGATAAAATTTAAAACTTTGGTTAGTAAATTTAAAATTACATGCTTAAAAAAAATAATATTTTCCAATTTTTGCTCAAATATACTTAAAAGTATGTTCTTTTCTAAGGTTCAATCCGAACTTACTTTTATTTGCCCCAATCAGAGATAATGACATTTGAAAAAGGGCTATTTATGAGCGAAAAGTTTCCATAACTTTTGAAAGTATAAAGTTAGACTTTCAGAGTTATGAAAAAACGTGGATTGAAGTTTTCTAAAAGCTGTTCAAAGGTTGTTTTAACAAAATATAAAATTTCTTTCGAACATTAACAAGTCTCAATTTTACATTTGGATTACTACTTGTAATGAACTTAAGCAGTTCATCTGTCTTTTTACCAGCAATAAGCAAATTCGCCAACTCTTTTCGACTAATATCCATATTTACTAGTTTTATTTAAAACGAATAAAATCAGAAACCTTTTTTGACAGTCGTTTCACTTATGCAAAGCTTGCTGCGATGAGAGAATGATATTTGAAAGTGGCTTTTTTCATAATACAACGATATGTGTGTAAATGCTTTAATGCGTTGAACCTGCAAAACTACAAACTTTAAATCTAAATTGCAAATTTTAAAAAAATATCGTATTCGCCAATTTTTGCTCAAATATACCAATAAGTATGGTCTTTCATGTGGTGGAAACAGAATTCAATTTTAGGTGCCCGCATCAGCGATATTGAGCCTTGAAATAGGCTATTTTTTTAACGAAAAGTGTCCATAACTTTTTAAAGAAAAAAGTTAGACCTTCGGTGTCTTGGAGAAAAATACTCGGCTTGAAGTTTTCAATAAGCTGTCCAAAGGTTGTGTTAACAAAAAGTAAAAGATACGAAAGTTATACTAAAAAAACGTTTTTTTCAGGAACACCCTAATCTTTTTTTTTTAAATTTCTTGTATAACAAAAACTAAAAGAGATAGAGCTTTAATATGTTCAACAAATTTATTCAAAATAAGTTACTTTACAACTTTGTGGAAGACTGTGGAGCTCTATCTTTCATCAGTAAAAAGTTTATTTTCGTATTTTAGATAAATTAGAACCACCCTAATAACTATTCCAATAAAAAGAAGCATCTTCTAAAGTACACAAATTCATCCTAAGACATGATACGGCTAAATTATACAGGTTTGTCAGAAAGTAAAAATTCCTCCTAAATTAGCGATCTGGACCACTGTGCAGTGTCTGGTTTAGTCGATTGAAATATTTCGCCATGATATTATTTTTATCAACATTAATACTTTTGTTGCATGTTCTCCGAAAGAAGAATGTTTGTTTACTTTGCACGATAGATAGCCATCTGACTGTTCGATAGGTAGAATTGGCTTCACTCTGAGCGGGCCTTTAACATAAACAAAGCCTTTGGCTAGGACTATACTAGGACTTTAGGCAAAGACGTTGTTTATGTATGTGGGTGCCAGAAGCAAAAAAAGGAATCATTTTATGCAGTGTTGTGTATTCCTATGTACGGGACTCAATAATACACAGAGTCTTAATGTAAGAATGTTCCCCGTATAAAAAGTTTATTACCAAATCGTCCAATGAAGCACGTTCGTTAGACCAATGTTGGACGACGTCCAAATATCCGTTCCCGTCCATCCTTGCACGAATCAGAAACAATTTTCGGTCTTCTTAACTAATTAACTAATACTATAAGGACTATACCTCTGTTATTCTCCAATGTTTTAATAAAAGGCGGAGAGAAAAAATAAAAACATGGTTTAGTAAGTTATTTTGTCTGCTAGATTCTTGTCTTTCTTATAAATATCAGTAACTAGTAGTTTAAATAAATGCATAAAAAATACACAATCATGAAGCTCAGAAACGCCTTCATCTATGTTACTGAGCCTATGTGCAAGTTTTTCGTTGCACTAGAGAGAATAACATCAATATTGTCGTACAATTGGCAACTTTGCTGGTGTCATTCAAAATTAAAATTTGTAAAGAGTGGTATTAGAAGAGAACTAGTCGATAAGTTTCAGGCTTTACATCTACCAGCCATACAAAATGAGAGAATAGACAGTCGACCAGTGGCTTTGTAATTTTTAATATGTTTAAAATTACTCGAAATTTATACACATACTTACTATGTAACTTTGAATAAAATTCGAGTAATTTTAAACATATTAAAAATTACAAAGCCACTGGTCGACTGTCTATTCTCTTCGTATGTAAAGAAGATTAAATACATTTCTTTTTATTCAATTTTTTTACCCCGTTTACGCGTTGCTCCTTAAATACGTCTTATTTGTTAACATTGTTGATTGGATCCGTTGTTTTGAGTTTGGCTGGAACTTTTGGTTTCAGTCATAACGCATCTCTATATAATCATTATCTTTAGTTTTTATCATCCTTCCAGCTTCGTGTATTCAAATATCGCACAATACTACCTAGTACGAGTGTCCGTTTAATAACCCTCTATGAACTAGAGCACTCTAGTCAGAGTGTGGCCAAGAGGCCATGACGTATCCAAACGAACATGAAATTTGACGTATTAACAATAGAAATACGTCAGATTTCTGCTCGTTTGGATACGTCAAACGCGTCTTGGCCGCACTCTAACTAGAGTGCTCTACTATGAACGGTTGGTTTCAAAATTGTTCAATGATATTTCAATAGTAATTCTTCAAAAGGGCTAATGAGACTTTTGTAAACAAACTTATTTCGCTCATTTTTCCGCTACCGAGTTGAATTTTATGAAAAATACACACGAATCAACATCTTTACCCTTGGTAGAATCAATTTCAAATGTTTTCTGTGCTGAAATGATAACAAATTAAGAGAAATCAGCAAAACAAAAGTTTGTTTACAAATCTTATTAGCCCTATTCAAATGTTGATATGGATTTGCTGGACCAACGTTGGACGACGTCCAAATAACCGTTCAACAGACGTCCACCGTTGGACCCGTGTTGAACGATTTTGAAACATTTTTTTGAGCTTCTCAGTGGAAAGAATCCGGACAAGAGAAAACGCCAGTAAAATCATCACGGATTTGGAATGACTGGATCCCAAACCAACCCAATGAGAAGCCCAAAATTAATGTTTTTCAAAGTCGTTCAACATGGGTCTAACAATGGATGTCTGTTGAACGGTTAACTGGACGTCGCTCAAGGTGCCTTCATTGGACGATTTTAAAGCCAAACATTCTTAGAGGGATATGCATTAAACGATCATGACTATCGGTTTTGGGTATCGGTTGAGCATTTGAGTTAAATTTTAGACAGAAACATTTCAAAACTCCGGGATGATTTGACCGGGGATTATGAATTTAATTTTTTCTTGTCACAACTCTTATTGGAGGAACACTAATGTACATTTTAGAACACATTCTATCAAACTTCAGAAGTTTGATTATAGCAATGTTTATTTTGTTCAAAGTTTATTTATATTAGAAATTTCTTATGAAGTTGATTTTTTTGTTACACATTAATTAGTTACCGATATTTTCTACAGTTTTGATCAGCTACAATTTACTTACCACCCCTCTTGAAATAGTTTATTCCATCAAGGAACATATAGCTTTAACCTCATCGAGTGTACAATGTACATCATTAACCACAGCTATTCCGAATAACCGGTGACGAATGGTTTAGTCGATAGGACAGCTTCGGAACACTCATACCTATTCTTTATGGGGGTATAAATGGTTCTCTGACACCAGCTCAGATCAAAGCCGAAAAACGGAGTTTTATGTGGGCTACTGCCTATAGCATATAATTGTTCGAAGGTGAGTACTAGCATAGTAACGCCGTAACCATTATGTGCTACATTTTTGGTCTGGTTTTGAAGCAAAGTAATGTGCGATTTAGGTTGAGCCCATTTCTGAAATTCACCCGTTTTCCAGCAAAAAAGAAAAACTGCGAGATTGCCAATCAAAATTTAAGCTGTATTCTGTTTCCATCGGTTATTGCATTTGAGTTGAAATCCATATCGAATCCGTTCTTGTATTTTGAATGGTTGAACTGGAAATATGTGGAAGGAAAGCAAGAACCTTTTAATTATACTAGAACATCGGTTCCCTGCAAGCTAAACAATGCCAGATATTCATAGTTTATGACGAAATTTTCATAATTATCGACGGAAAGACAATATGAATTTTAAATTTGTGTCTATGTTTGATCCTACGTTAAAGTAAACTTGTGTGATAGCATTCTTGATCCCATTTCAATAAGAAGCCATTCATTAACCACGTACACAGAATTCTTACACTTTTAAACCCCGACCCTCCTCATCGTAGACTTTTGTTAACCACCAAAGAACTGAAATCGTATATACGATTGGTCCAATTATCAACTGGAATAAAATCAGCTTCAATCCTATTATATTATAAGTCAGGCAAATACGTACATATATTTATAGTAGCACACAAATTGATTTAAAAACACGTTATTGTATGATCAAAATGTACACTTAAAGCGCAGAATTCTCGACAAACATATGATTACGGCCTAAAAGCCAACTGTCAAAATCCACTTTGAATGGAAATTCCAGACAAACCGTTACTAGTTGAACACAGTTCACAACAGTTTATGAAAGAGAAAACTTTTCTCTTTTGTTTACTACCAACATCTGTGATTGGCGTGTAACGGTTTGTCCGGAATTTTCATTCAAAGTGGATTGTGACAGTTGGCTTTTAGGCCGTAATCATATGTTTGTCGAGAATTGTTCGATTAGCAAATACTCTTTTACCTTTAAAATTTATAAATTTTAAGAAACTATTTGGATTTTTTATATTTTATAATATTTAGACTGGAAGCACAATAAGCTTTACCAAGAAATTAGATTAAGAGTGGGTATAAGGGTTAGTGCATTGGGCCGGAGTCTCAAAGGTTGCGAGTTCGAGTCTCGCCTCTGGGTGGGGAATTTTTTTCACATGATTGCTTAGCTTCACTCACCATTTCCGATCGTTTTTCCCCGTTGGATACCACCAGTCTTAAATAAGGTATTGGCACTTAAACCAAAAGACCAAAAAAATTGAATTATTAGTTTAATTCGAACGGGCGGGTTCGCTCCCGTCATACCTCTGTTCACTGGGCAAGGGACCAGAAATCGACAGTCTTCATTAGCTCTGTCACCCACCGAAGTACGATGGGTAATGAACTAAAAATTAGACATCAGACGATTATAAAAACCCGGGCCTTGGTATCTAGCGGGGAAATTAAATAGATCAAATGTGTTGGGGTGATCAGCTGCCGTTGTGTGTGATTCCTCGTTTTGCAGGCAGGGTACGATCACCGTCGCCAGTGGGATAATCATATGTTCTTTCTGGGATGTCACCATACCCCCAGGGATAGCATAAGGGTTAGTGCATTGGGCCGGAGTCTCAAAGGTTGCGAGTTCGAGTCTCGCCTCTGGGTGGGGAATTTCACATGATTGCTTAGCTTCACTCACCATTTCCGATCGTTTTTCCCCGTTGGATACCACTAGTCCTACATAAGGTATTGGCACTTAAGCCAAAAGACCAAAAAAATTGAATCATTAGATGTGGGATTGTTGGCGACTCGTGAATTACTTTAGCTGAACCAATTTCCTTTTTCGATTTAAGAATAGGTTCAAAAGCGCGCACAGCACAGGGTTGCCACTATTTTTCAAAGAATATCTGGCAGATCAACTAAAAATGTCTGGCAAAATCTGTCACTTAAAAGCGACCTCGAAGTCATCAATATTTATCAATCGATTTTTGATAAATTTTGGAAAATATTCCCCAAATTTCCAAAATGTGAGTGCAAACACGTCTTTAATTTAAAAATCTGGTAGAATGAGAGATTTGTCTTTTTGTCTGGAAGCTGCAAAAAACTCTTGCTGTGCCAGATAAATCTGGCATAATGGCATCCCTGGCACAGCATTGAAAAAATGTTTTTCATTATTAAGATTACAGCTCTTGATGAGGACCTTTGTGTGTAGCAGGTTTGGCTGGTCGACAAGGGGTTATAAGCTGTGACACGAAAAAAAAATTCAGATTATAATGCAGATGTATCACTGTTACAACTTACCAGAGAAAATAATTTAATTTCTGGCAGAATTCTGGCTCAAAATCAATAACCGATTCGGAATCCTGGCCGTTGAAGACAAATGGACATTTTTTATGAAATGTGAAGATATTTGAAAAATATTCCTGGTATCCCTGATGTCGATCATTCCAAATTCACTGTTAAAACAGTGGTGCATAATGGAAAGTTATTCACTAGAATTTCAAACCAAATTATGTTGAAATCAAAAGAAAAATACTTGAATTCTTTATGTGGTGCGTGATATTGTGTTAATGTGATGAAATATTCGGATTTTAAGTGTAAAACTTTAGAAAGCAGAATGGAAGTACTTTCAAATTATAATTCATATTCAATGCTTTTGAAGTAGAATACTTCTAACGTTTCAATATGGGGGTCCCTTTTCAAAAATTTCTGCTGAGATATTTTCCCAGTTTTCAAATGCGAATAACTTCCGTTGTACTGATCGAAAGCGTTATATTTTTGCACTATCTGATCGGAAATATGTGCACGTATATTGTATTTACTCCCGTAAAATGTACGTCTATTATAGATAACGAAAATAATGTATTTTGTAAGGGTGGTAATTATCTGCGCTGATTGGTCCGTACAACTCAATCAAGCAGCGAGCGTTGCTAGGACTGCCTCTTTTTTATCCAACGAACTTCGCCAGGTATAAAAACGGCACATAAGAGAAAATTCGTCAGTTTGCTTTCTGAGCTTGTAGTAGCTGCTACGTTTTGTGTCAGCTCAAACTCTTCGGTTGGAATATATTCAATGACTGCCGCCAGGCATCATTCCATCCAATGATGCACAGGCGTGGTGTACATACAATGATCAGCACACATCGCAGAAAAAGCAGAACGCAATTTTTTCGGTGTTCAATACGCGGATTGCAAGTGTGCGCGTGCGAGAGTGTGGTTGAATCCGACAGACCCCGCTCTCTTGCTCTTTAAATTATGCTTGGTGGGCTCAGATAAATTCATCATTTTTTGGTTCATGATTATTATCTTTTGGCAAGCGGTGGTGCGATTGACGATGACGATTTTAATAGCATTGATTGCGTTGTGTGAAGGAGATGATGTTGGCTTATTGGATACTGATATAATATGTTTCTGCCGTTGATTTGATACTCGGGGCAAACTGGGACAACTTTTTACATATCATCTATGTATATGCTGCTATAAACACAGTTTAATTATATAACTGCTGCATGTGTGACGGGATTTGTACATACACATTAAGACCAGTTTATTTTATGTTCAGCTAATTGATTTTACTTATTTCGCAGTTCAACTAGTGAAATGCTCCATTTAAAGTAATGTCCTGGCACCAGTGATACCAGATTTACAGACATGTCGAAATTTCACAGCCTCCTACAGATGTAGTTAGAAATCTAGACTTTTAAAAGAGTAATAGTGTTTAGCAAAATTGACTAGAATAACTCTACTGCGAGTGATTCCTTTATTAATAGTACTCTAATTTCAATCTATTTTTAAATTAATATTCTAGTATAACTGGGATTTACACAACCATCTGGAGAAATTTACAGACATTTTAATTATTTTTGTACAGACATTTCATAAAAACATGTTGCATCGCTGCCTGGCACTACATTCGTTGTTGGTTATAATCATACGTGGCAAATGCAGGGTTATTGCGAAAACTCCACGCTTGGTGAAGGTTTGAACATATTATGTATAGGGCATTCGCCTTAGCTCTCTAATGCTAACATTCGACGCGCAAATGCCCTACAGTTTGAAAATAATCGAGTTGGTAATTACCCACTCGAAACTATGGAACAAACCTAACATTTGAATTTTGCCACGCATGTGTCTCGGGTGCAGGTTTGAAATTTTCGAGGTATAACCAAGATTTGCGTCGCAAGTGATTTATGTGAATGTAATACAAGCGTATGTAGAGGTAGATGGGGTAAAATACACCCCTAAGAAAATATAATCATAACTTAGCTATAGACCATCAATTGGGACAATTTGATTAATGATATCATTTAGCCAACATTTTACTCTGAAATCACAATCGCTTTGCGAAATATTTAGGAATATGAAAAATATTCAATTTTTCAAAATCATTATAAATTGCTCTTTGAAAAATGGGCAGGGCAAAACGCACCTGTACAGGGGTAAAATGCACTACAACAGCGGGGCACAATACATCATAACAAATCGAAATAGCTGGTTTTTAATGCAGAAGATAGCAAATATTGCAGCATTCAAATTAACAGCCTAAGAGTATTCTACTTCACTTCGGTTATGTCTCTGACATTACCTACCCATTTTTGCCTTTCTCATATAAAGAAAGGCTATGCAATCACTGTAAAAATCGACTTTTTAACCAAGGCCCGGAGGGCCGAGTGTCATACACCATTCGATTCAGTTCGTCGAGATCGGCAAATGTCTGTGTGTGTGTATGTATGTGTGTGTGTGTCATTTAAACTCACACAATTTTCTCAGAGATGGCTGAACCGATTTTCGCAAACTTAGTTTCATCTGAAAGGTATAACGCTCCCATAAGCTGCTATTGAATTTTTAGTTGATCCGACTTCCGGTTCCGGAGTTACGGGTTGAAAAGTGCGGTCACACAGCAAATTCCCATATAAACTGGTACCACCATGATGTTCAAATGATGTAAAACATATTAAAATTGATGTAACATTACTCTAGTTTGCGGGTCTGGATCACTAATGATCAATCAAAGCAGCTTTGACCACATTGGCCACCTATGACGGTTCATGACGCACCCGGGGAACCCGCCAAGTTCCTAAACTAATATCACACCCATTCCACAACGAATTCTCTACCGATTTTTACAAACTTGATTTCAAATGAAAGATACAGTAATGCCATTGACTGCTGCTGAATTTCATTTGGTTCTGACTCTTGCTTCTGGAGTTACAGGGGTGTTGGTAAGGATACACTGGAATTTTCCATATAAATCGGTACAATCGTAATACCTCAGAGGCAGGCATTGTAATTCTCTCTCACTCACGCGAAAAGAAGCTTATCCGATGTCCAACTTTTCCGAGATAAGATGAGTCGCAAAATTCTCCGTCTCCACAAATAGCATGAGAATGATTTTCCGGATAAAATTTATTTGACTTTTTCCTTCTCACCGGAGAAAGTGATAAAATTTTAATTTCGTGGAAATCAATACAAACTTAAAAAATACACTTAATTACAAAGAAAAGCGGCAAAGACAAATGATAGACTTGTTTTTTCGTGTTTTGAAATAACGGCAGGAAAGCAGCGAGCGAAGAAAAGATACCGTGAAAAACTCATTCACTCATTCTCCGGCTGTTTTATTTATCCGGAGAAATAACACGTTGTATTTATCCGGAGAAGTTGTGTGAGTGCCAATAACTTTTCGTGTGAAAATGTGAGTTTTTATTGTCCCAGTAGCAAACTATCCGGGCGCATTTACTCATATGAGCGATAAATGCAATGCCTGCTCAGAGGCTAAAAACTATTGAAATGGTCACCAAATTACTTCTAATCGCAGATCTAGATCACTGATTGCCAATCAAACATTCTTTGAATATATTGTCCACTATCGACGATTCCGGAAGTCCGGAATTCCGGGCATATTCCACAATTAAAGTCACATCGGTTCATCGGTGATGACTGAACCGATTTTCTCAAACCAAGTCTCAAATGGAAGGCAAAATATGCAGTTGAGTATTGCGTCGCCGCCCCTCCCCCCATCCGCCTTGCCCTTACACCTCCCTCCTTCATCACTCCCCTCCTCTTGGACCACCCTCACGCCCGCATTTCCTTCGTCCACCCCGTATACCAAAATAAGATGAAGGATTTCTGACGCATCCTCCACTCCCACTCTACTAACCCCCCATGCCCTACATGTTCAAACCCATTCCACCAACCTTTCCAAATTATATTCACATGAAGATAACATTGAACTCATGCTTATTAAGCTAATTAAATATTATTCTTTCGCCTTTCTTATATAGAAAGGTTATGCAATTGCTCCAAAAACCGACTTTCTAACCGAGGCCCGGAGGGCCGAGTCTCATATAACATTCGACTCAATTCGCCGAGATCGCAAAATATCTGTGTGTATGTATGTGTGTTTGTATGTACGTATGTATGTATGTATGTATGTGTGTATGTGTGTATGTGCGGATTTGTTAACAAAATGTACACATCGGTTTCTCGGAGATGGCTGAACCGGAGATGGCACTTTCAACCGACATCTTGATCCGGATTACGAGTTGAAGAGTATGGTTACAAAACAAAATTTGTTGATTTGTCCACATCGGTTTCTCGGAATTTTCTGAACCGATTTTGACAAACTTGATTTTAAATGAAAGGTCCATCAGCTGCTGTTGAATTTTGTGTGGATCCGAGTTCTGGTTCCTGAATTACAGGGTGATACGTACGATCACGCAGCAAATTCCGATTCTAACGAATTTTGCGATGAATGTAAAAAGGTGATTTTTTTTTCCAAAATGTGCACAACTGTTGAATTTGTAGATCTAGGTCCCCAACAGTCATTCAAAGGCTCTTTGGTCACACTGGCCACCATCGACGGATCCTGAAGTATCCAAATTCAGAATAACGGTTATATTGGTTTCTCTAAAATGGCTAGACCGATTTGATCAACTTAGTCTCAAATGAAAGGTGTCGCGTCCCCGGAAACTATTATTAAATTCCATCTCCATCCGACTTCCGGCTCCGGAGTTACGGGTTGTGGAGTGCGATCACATAGATAACTCCGATTCAAACCGATACCGCGATGAATGCAAAAAGGTGCTCTTATATATACTTGCCAAGTGTAATAAGAATGAAAGAAATTTCCAAAATGTTATATTGTACGAACCAGCTATTATATCATAGTTTGGAGAAATGAGAAAGGCACAATTGCACCTCTAGGTGGATTAAAACAGGTTTTTTATGTGTGGAAACACTTGAAAGAAGTGTGTCGATTTTTACCAGTGATGGATTAGTTTGACAAGGAGGAACAGCAGAAAATGAAATGAAACCAGGGATGCCAGGTACACAGATTAATCTATCTTTAACAGATTTTCAATGTTCTTCACTATTTTTAAAGCTGCACAGATTTCCAATTTTCTATTTTAATGCACAGACTAGCACAGATTTTTCATTTTTTGGCCTCGCGCTCTATTTTTGCCTCGAGCAAAAACTAAAAAAGGTCACCACTTCTTGTTTAGAGAAAAATTTGTATGTTTTCCTTAACATATTTGCATAGAATTTTACATAAAGGCTTCGCACAGATTTCAAGAAATATGACCTGGCATCCCTGCTAGAGGGTTGGCTCATCTCGCTCATTTGGTTCAAGACGGATACATGCAGGGATACCAGGTATCTTTTTTCAAATGTCTTCACATCTTATAGAAAATGACGTCTTCATTTGTCTTCAACGGCCAGGATTCTGAATCGGTTATTGATTTTGAGCCAGAATTCTACCAGAAGTCAGGCATCCGAATAAATTTGTCTTCAAAATGAAAAACTCATCTTCACAACATTTCAAATGTCTTCAAAATGAAGACAAGTCTTCAAATCTGGTATCTCTGGATACAGGTTGGCACTACACGCAACCGCAAAATAACTTACAGAATAAGTTCTTTTAACTTAAATTTAGGTACTTTTGAGCTGTGCGTCGCTTTCGCACTTATTAGTGTTGTCAAAAACAAAACGAGAGATTCGACTCAGTCGAGGTCTTCCGTGCAGTAAGGTACTTTTAAGTTGTTTGGGGTAAACTCAAAATTAGGTAAATTCAACTTCGGTGGCGTGTAGGGTGGGCACATTTTTTCTGTGTATGCAGAGATGCCATTATGCCAGATTTATCTGGCACAGCAAGACTTTTTTGCAGCTTCCAGACAAAAAGACAAATCTCTCATTCTGCCAGAGTTTTAAATTAAAGACGTGTTTGCACTCACATTTTGGAAAGTTGGGGAATATTTTCCAAAATTTATCAAAAATCGATTGATAAATATTGATGACTTCGAGGTCGCTTTTAAGTGACAGATTTTGCCAGACATTTTTAGTTGATCTGCCAGATATTCTTTGAAAAATAGTGGCAACCCTGTGTATGGGTGAGATTGTCATTTTTCTTCCATGAAGCCGATAAAACAGGAGAATATGAAGAAGAAAATCATAAACAAATGACGTTGTGGGCTTTTCTGTTGATGGTACGTTTTGTTCGGTAATTTATTTTATCGGTAGTAACGAGATAAAAAGTGTCCCTAAGTGTTCGTATCGGAAGATCCGTGGTGAAGCTCGGCCTTTTCTCTTTTCATCGTGCGTTAAAAAACCAGGATAGTCGTCCGGATGTTCATGTTTATTTCTGGGGGCGTTTATGTTCGTTTCTCGTCTATGGCATATCCGTAGAATACTACACTGAGCAAAAAACTATAGTATCCGTGACCCGACTTTTGTGGTTGTTTTAACTATTCGCCAAAATAGGAAAAATGACCATGAGATCGGTAGTATTGAACTTCTGTATCATGAAAAAATAACAGACAAATCGACTACCCCTTAACTATACTGTTGGTATGTATGACTTTTTGAACATGCTTACTCCAACAATATTTATCATTTTAAAACTGACAATGAAATAGTCTGTATCACTATAAAAAATAAAGTTAAAATGAAAATACAACCATGGTACACATCTTGCAAAGAACCAATGTCATTGTTATAACTACAATTCTTTTAATTGTTTTCCGCACAATATAATCATCAGTGACGAAGACTAAGTATATCATTGTTATAAGAATGTAAAGGTTAAAATAACTAAATACACTTTTCGTGTGAACGTGATCCTTCTTGAAAACACCTTTTGCGTATATGTAGTGATTTTCAACTGACTATGCTTTGTATTACTATTGACTATACAACTTGTCAATTTTTGCGTTCCTGTTTGGTATTCCTGCAAGACGCCGCCATTACAGTGAACAATTGTATTCGTGACATACGGATATGCTTCGAAGATATTGCATTTTTTCATGATTAAAAAAAAAAGTTGCTCCGAGTAAACCACTGTTCGAGGACCAGCCAGGAGCGATTCTTAGTGACTAAATAGATTTATAGCATTAGCTCTATAAAGGTGTATATTAAGAAATTGCTATGAAGTCTCATAAAACAGAACGGAATATAGTATCAAAGTTTTGCTTAGCTTCATTATATTACTTCAGGTGAGAAAATACTTCAACGGTATACAATTTATGTTTTGGAAGGAGCTCGACGTTTAAAATTCATATTTTTCAATTTTTAGCCTGAAGCCCGAAAACGAGGAGACTTTCATGAAATACAAGAATTTGCTTTGATATCGTTGCCTACATGAATTCATATTATAATAAAAAAGTATATGAAGATAATACAATAAGGAATGGATAAGAAATTTGTATATGGAAGAGAAAATTTTAAGTTGGCCAAATCTAGGTTTAATTCGTCTTGTTGAATTAGCCGGCGTCATCTTCAAACCAACAATTACTTTTCAAAATAAGAATTTGAATGTCAATATCCCAATGTTTTAGTTATTACAAACAGATCCAGTTTGGGGAGACTATGTTTATTGTTATGCCAAGCATCCCACTTACAATGGCCATTGATACAACAGACTGTTTAATTTTACTATTATGGAAAACCTTTCTACTCTCTTGGTTTAGTTATAACAAGTAGATTCAGGTTAAGATAACTATGTATATTGTTACACTGAGCATCCCATTTACAATGGTCATACGTACTAGAGAATTGTCAATATTACTATTATACACAAAACTCACGTATAGTAAACATGAACATGCGTATAGTTAACATCACTTTTCGCTATAGTCGGTTGAAAAGTACTATACTCGCAAAGTCGAATTTACCTCCTCATATGGTAAATGTTACCATATAATTTTTCTTAGTGTATATGATTTGCGCCGGTAGGTTCTTAAGCGTTTTTACTGAGCAAGTGCTGTCATATCTGAATGTGAGTTCCCATCCAAGATTTGGTGTATATTCTTAGGACTGGATATGGACACTATTTCAAATGTGGGATGAATTTTTGGTGCAAATTGTGACAACCGAACGGGTATATGCGAATTTACAATAATTAAAATTTTACTGGACTTTTGCAAACATGTGAAAAGGGCCTAAGTGCAAATGTGAGTCTGTTTACTTCCTTCTCCGTCAATGACTTGGTCGCTTTTATGTTTGCTGTTTAACTCTGCATAATATCCTAAACGACATCATTCATTTTTCGGTATGCGTTGAAACAATGTTGTAAAGTTTTCTGATGATAGCCAAATGAATCAAAAGAGAAAGTAAACAGATACTCTCATTTGCAATTAGGCCCTTTTCACATGTTTTCCTAGATTTATTACGCTTATTTCTTCTAAAAGGTTGAGATTCTGCAAAATATCGCCTTTAATTCAAAACCTGCATATTTATTACAGAGAATAAGTAAATTACCACACCAACATTCATGTCCTAAGTCCTACAGTGGGAGAAGGATGTAAATTTCACCAACCCAACCCACGATATTGCGTTAGGTTATCCATATTACTTTCTCTTATTAAATAACATTGGTAGTGTTCTTTACACTATTTTTCAATTTTATTATATTCCAACGTATTCAAAGTTGAAACACGCGTTAACTTTTGATCTATATACATAATGATACTACAGCTGTGATAATCGATAGTTGATAAAATGACACCGATACCAGCATACGCTTAAATATATGTAATACCTCTAGGCAGTACTGTAGACTTAGTAGTAAATTCAGTTTCAAACATGACTTATGTCAACGAACATCGCACCTTTGTTTGGCAGATAGAATAACAATGTAGTATCTGTTACAATGAATCCTTGTTGGCTGGGGTTTTATTATTCAGCGATTACCTAATCCCTAATCATAATCTTGGAAAGTACTATCAATAGTTATCAAACTATCAGTGCTAATAAACAATATACGTTCATAATTTTTCGATTTTCTTTTTGAACTGTCACAAATAAATTAACTGCTTCGATACCGAACTGCCACAACGAAAATATAAGTTATGCACGCATGAATCTATATTATTATAAAAAAATCGATGTTTGTTGTTTTCGGCCGAAATTGTCCTCCACGATGTAACGTTGGATCAATAATTCGTCAACTTTTGAACATTTCATCAGATTATTTTATACATAATGTTAGAAACATGTTCACTTACAATTAAAGTACCTTCGATATTTAAGGGATGGCAAATATTCACAATCAGAAGGAATTAAAGTATCCTTTATCCGTGTTTCATGCCCTTTTCAAATACATATATAAATATAGCACGAAGGGATTTCATGAGAAGTGTTGGTGATTACCAGATCGACCGAATAATGTTTAAAATTTGTTCTAGTCGGCTCAGTCATGTTTCATTGATATCGGATCCCCATTATTTTTTAAGATCATGATTAATTTCAAAAAAAAAAAACCTGTTTTAATCCACCTAGCGGTGCAATTGTGCCTTTCTCATTTCTCTAAACTATGGCACGGAGGCTTTTTATGTTCAACATAATTGTGGAAATGTCCATTACATTCTTAGTACACTTTGCACTTATACACAATGGCATGCCAGCCACGAACTTGATGAGCTACGTGTCGACGGTGAAACACTTGAAACAAAAAAATATCATACTCCATTAGCATAATCAGCATTAGATCAATGTTATCTGCTTGCAAACTCATTTTGTCATGCGGGGATGGGTATGTGAGGAGGGCGAGAGTCCCATGAACGAACGACTCCCCAGCTTAAATTGGTATGCTTTGTAATATAGTGGTGGTTTAAAGATGATGGGGTTGAAAGGGAGGGCCCCTGTTAAAATCCAGAAACCTTATGCGAGTCGAAAAAAAAACACACATACATACACACATACACACACATACAGACTTTTTCCGATCTCGACGAACTGAGTCGAATGGGATATGACACTCGGCCCTCCGGGCCGGGATTAGGTTGACGTTTTTCAGAGTGATTGCATAACCTTTCTATATGAGAAAGGCAAAAATGTGCAAAATCCAAAAAAGTGAATCTTCGTCAATTTTTTTTCGTGTTTGCATCAAATCTCGACGTTTTATGCACCTTGAATACATTTAGCATCAAAAATAAAAATTCTATTTTGAATTTTTCCTATAGTTTTTATGAGAAATTTCTGTGTGGCCGCACTCTGAAACCCGTAATTCCGGAACCAGAATTCCGATCGATCCAAAATTCAATAGCAGCCGATGGGAAGGTTGCACCTTTCATTTGAGACTAAGTTTGGGCAAATCGGTCCAGCCATCTCTGAGAAAAATGAGTGACATTTGACACATACGCACATACATACACACACACACATACACACACACATACATACACACACATACAGACTTTTTCCGATCTCGACGAACTGAGTCGAATGGGATATGACACTCGGCCCTCCGGGCCGGGATTAGGTTGACGTTTTTCAGAGTGATTGCATAACCTTTCTATATGAGAAAGGCAAAAATGTGCAAAATCCAAAAAAGTGAATCTTCGTCAATTTTTTTTTCGTGTTTGCATCAAATCTCGACGTTTTATGCACCTTGAATACATTTAGCATCAAAAATAAAAATTCTATTTTTAATTTTTCCTATAGTTTTTATGAGAAATTTCTGTGTGGCCGCACTCTGAAACCCGTAATTCCGGAACCAGAATTCCGATCGATCCAAAATTCAATAGCAGCCGATGGGAAGGTTGCACCTTTCATTTGAGACTAAGTTTGGGCAAATCGGTCCAGCCATCTCTGAGAAAAATGAGTGACATTATTTGACACATACGCACATACATACACACACACACATACACACACATACACACACACATACATACACACATACACACACACATACAGACTTTTTCCGATCTCGACGAACTGAGTCGAATGGGATATGACACTCGGCCCTCCGGGCCGGGATTAGGTTGACGTTTTTCAGAGTGATTGCATAACCTTTCTATATGAGAAAGGCAAAAATGTGCAAAATCCAAAAAAGTGAATCTTCGTCAATTTTTTTTCGTGTTTGCATCAAATCTCGACGTTTTATGCACCTTGAATACATTTAGCATCAAAAATAAAAATTCTATTTTTAATTTTTCCTATAGTTTTTATGAGAAATTTCTGTGTGGCCGCACTCTGAAACCCGTAATTCCGGAACCAGAATTCCGATCGATCCAAAATTCAATAGCAGCCGATGGGAAGGTTGCACCTTTCATTTGAGACTAAGTTTGGGCAAATCGGTCCAGCCATCTCTGAGAAAAATGAGTGACATTATTTGACACATACGCACATACATACACACACACATACACACACACATACACACACATACATACACACATACACACACACATACAGACTTTTTCCGATCTCGACGAACTGAGTCGAATGGGATATGACACTCGGCCCTCCGGGCCGGGATTAGGTTGACGTTTTTCAGAGTGATTGCATAACCTTTCTATATGAGAAAGGCAAAAATGTGCAAAATCCAAAAAAGTGAATCTTCGTCAATTTTTTTTCGTGTTTGCATCAAATCTCGACGTTTTATGCACCTTGAATACATTTAGCATCAAAAATAAAAATTCTATTTTTAATTTTTCCCATAGTTTTTATGAGAAATTTCTGTGTGGCCGCACTCTGAAACCCGTAATTCCGGAACCAGAATTCCGATCGATCCAAAATTCAATAGCAGCCGATGGGAAGGTTGCACCTTTCATTTGAGACTAAGTTTGGGCAAATCGGTCCAGCCATCTCTGAGAAAAATGAGTGACATTATTTGACACATACGCACATACATACACACACACATACATACACACATACACACACACATACAGACTTTTTCCGATCTCGACGAACTGAGTCGAATGGGATATGACACTCGGCCCTCCGGGCCGGGATTAGGTTGACGTTTTTCAGAGTGATTGCATAACCTTTCTATATGAGAAAGGCAAAAATGTGCAAAATCCAAAAAAGTGAATCTTCGTCAATTTTTTTTCGTGTTTGCATCAAATCTCGACGTTTTATGCACCTTGAATACATTTAGCATCAAAAATAAAAATTCTATTTTTAATTTTTCCTATAGTTTTTATGAGAAATTTCTGTGTGGCCGCACTCTGAAACCCGTAATTCCGGAACCAGAATTCCGATCAATCCAAAATTCCATAGCAGCCGATGGGAAGGTTGCACCTTTCATTTGAGACTAAGTTTGGGCAAATCGGTCCAGCCATCTCTGAGCAAAATGAGTGACATTATTTGACACATACGCACATACATACACACACACACATACACACACATACACACACATACATACACACATACACACACACATACAGACTTTTTCCGATCTCGACGAACTGAGTCGAATGGGATATGACACTCGGCCCTCCGGGCCGGGATTAGGTTGACGTTTTTCAGAGTGATTGCATAACCTTTCTATATGAGAAAGGCAAAAATGTGCAAAATCCAAAAAAGTGAATCTTCGGCAATTTTTTTTCGTGTTTACATCAAATCTCGACGTTTTATGCACCATGAATACATTTAGCATCAAAAATAAAAATTCTATTTTTAATTTTTCCTATAGTTTTTATGAGAAATTTCTGTGTGGCCGCACTCTGAAACCCGTAATTCCGGAACCAGAATTCCGATCGATCCAAAATTCAATAGCAGCCGATGGGAAGGTTGCACCTTTCATTTGAGAGTTTGGGCAAATCGGTCCAGCCATCTCTGAGAAAAATGAGTGACATTATTTGACACATACGCACATACATACACACACACACATACATACACACATACACACACACATACAGACTTTTTCCGATCTCGACGAACTGAGTCGAATGGGATATGACACTCGGCCCTCCGGGCCGGGATTAGGTTGACGTTTTTCAGAGTGATTGCATAACCTTTCTATATGAGAAAGGCAAAAAATACAAATCTTTTTAGATAGATACTTTGTAAAATACATAAACGATACACACCTGGTTATATTTCTAAGGAAATGGTTAAAAAAAATTTGCAATTTTTGTTTCCTTTTTGCTGTCTTTATGTACAGATAACTGACAGCTTCCAAAAACAACTAATTTTTTCAGCCAATTGATGATGCGACAATCAACAGAACAGTTAGTTGAATCAGCAATTTTTAGTTGAAACAGTCAAGACAAAAATCAAAAATTGCAATATTCATTTTTTGTGCTTGCGGGGTTTTCCGTGAGGGCATAACTTTTTTACCATTGGGTAAAGATCAACCAAATTTTGCACACTTTCTCATTGATGTGTATTGTTTACATGCTGCCAAACTCGAAGTCGTGTTTTTCGATTCAACGAAAATGGAGGTGAACCAACGCGAGTCGAGAGAACAAATTCTTTCCAAACACCTGGAATGTCCTGACCTGTCGCACCGGCAGTTGGGAAAAATGTTGAACATTCACCATTCAACCGTCTCCAGAGTGTTGAAGCGGTTCCAGGAGCGGTTGACGTTGGATCACGGCAAAGGAGCTGGAAGAAAACCGGGACCGAAGAATAAAAAGACGGATGGAAAGGTGAAGCGGATGATTAAAGCAAATCCCAACGTCTCAAGCCGTGATTTGGCTAAAAAGATCGGCAGCCGTCGATTGTTGCCGGCATGTCGCGGCAACAATCGATGGCTAAAACTCGGGCACGGAAGCTCTACGAGAAGATGCTGACCAAATATGGCTGCTGTGTGATGGACGACGAAACGTATATAAAAGCCGATTTTAAGCAAATTCCGGGGTTGGAGTTTTTCACCGGCAAGAGCAAGTTCTATGTGGACGACAAATTTAAGAAGAAGAAAATGTCGACGTTCGCCTCCAAATATCTCATTTGGCAGGCCATCTGCTCTTGCGAACTGAGGAGTGAGCATTTCGTGACAAAGGGCACAGTAAATGGCGAGATCTACAAATCTGAGTGCCTCGAGAAGCGCCTTTTGCCGTTCTTGCAGCAGCACGACGAAGCTCCGCTATTTTGGCCAGATTTGGCATCATGCCACTATTCTAAAAGTGTCCTGGAGTGGTATGAGGCCAATTCTGTCCATTTTGTTCCAAAGGACATGAATCCGCCAAACTGTCCGGAGCTGCGCCCGGTGGAGCAGTACTGGGCAATGATGAAGCGGGAACTTCGGAAGAGCAAGAAGACAGTCAAAGACGAGAAGGACATGTTAAGAAAATGGAAAAAAAAAACTGAGAAACTGGTGCCGGATGACACTGTAAAAACTTTGATGGAGGGCATCAAGCGAAAATGCGTTCAATTTTACACTCAAGGCTCCATCGATTAACTTTTCTTTTGATTTTTGAAGTAAATATATGTATAAAACTACCCTAAAATTTTGGTTTGATTTTAAACATTATAAGAAAATTGGGATGACATTTTCGGTGTAAATTCGCCATTCAGGCCAAGGGATATTATTTATATTGAATAGTGATTTAAATTAACAGTATGTTTTATATCAGCTTAATCCGTAAAGACGCTATTTTCATTTTCCGTTTTTCTTTCGTTTCAGAATTGCGTGATGATGGCTTGACGTTTTTTTGTTCACTCAAAATGAAGCTTCCAGAAACTCGCGCAGCAACTTTGGCGTTGATTGTTGTTCAAGTAATATTCCCTTTGTGGCGATGCGTTAGCGGATACATGGTAATCGTTGGTGAAAATGATGAACCAGGCAAAATAGTGTTCAACGCGTCTGTGTACAAACTCGGCTCCGAGAGACATTACAAGATAAATGCTCACAAGTCAGCCCACTTCGTTCATCATTTACTGAAGGTCGATCCACACAGTGGACAAATCTTGCTAAGAAAATCTATGAAATGTGACGGTATTTATTACCCCAATTTATTCACGTTTTATGTGGATTCTACCTCCAATAGACTTCGAAGTATAGATTATTACAGTTTGCCATTGCGCATATTCATTGCTGGTTCAAACTGCACAGATGATAAGGTGTCAGAAGCTTTTAGAAAGCTGTTTGAAGAAGATGATACCGGCTATAACCGAAGACGGAAGCGAACGATAGAAGAAACTGATGTAAGAATGTATGGCCAATACACAGGTAACAACCTTCATGATTACCACACCGAATATCCCTGGCTTAAGCTTTCAGTGACAAATTACACTACTTTCCAAGAAGGTGATATCCTTTTTGATATCTACGAGAAAAATCAAGTTCGCCATGAAATACTGGCAAGAAAAAAACGAGGATTAATTGAACCGGTAGAACAACGCATGCATCGAAAAATCAACGATGCTAAGCAGTGGATCTCTGAAACATTCGCCTCGTATGCCATCCACACAACAGATAAATGGGACAAGATATGTCTCAAAAAGTCCCAATACATCAATTCGATTAACTCGTTTCTACCAAAAACGGTTTTACAATATTGTTCCGTGAAATATCTAGATGTTAATGATGGTCGATTCAAAATCGAGACATTCTCTGGCGATTTAGTAGCTGCTGATGATCTGTGTATTTTAGAAACGCTTTGGAAAGTGTCCATCACTTATAACGTAAAATGTGATCGTAAGGATATTATTGATGCTGATCATCGATTAAAAATAGTATATCATCATCATGAACTTAACGACACAGACATAGCAAAGCGCGTTAAACGAGAACTTAGAAATCAAAGTCCATACTTTGAACAGGCCTTATACGTAGCATCGGTACAAGAGGAGCAAGGTCCAGGAGCAACGATCACCACTGTTCGTGCACGTGATCCTGAGGATTCTCCTGTGGTTTACTCAATGGTGTCATTATTGGATTCCAGATCGCAGTCGATGTTCAAAGTAGACGCAAGAACAGGTATTATTACAACTGCAGCCAGTCTGGATCGTGAATTGATGGACGTTCATTACTTTCGAGTAATTGCTACTGATGACAGTTTTCCACCGCGATCCGGCACAACAACTCTCCAAGTGAATGTGTTAGATTGTAACGACCACACTCCAACATTTGAGTCTGAGGAGTTTCATGCAAGTATTCGAGAAGGTACAAGTGTCGGATCGACCGTTATCACCATTCGGGCTACTGATCAGGATATTGGAAAAAATGCAGAAATCGAGTATGCTATATCAAGTATAAGTGGTGAGGGTGCTACGACTGCCGAACAAGACGAGCAAGCATTTCGAATAGATGCACGCAGTGGAACAATATCTACACGCAGTGCGTTAGATCGCGAAACTTCTGACATATATACAATCATTATCACCGCTACCGATATGGCCACCCCACAAATGGAACGAAGATCTGCGACGGCAACGGTGTTGGTCAAAGTTTTGGACGATAATGATAACTACCCACAGTTCACTGAAAGAACGTACACTGTGCAAGTAAATGAGGACCAATGGACAAACGAGAATAATGTTATTGCACATATCCAAGCTATAGACAACGACCAAGGAAATAACGCTGCTATTAGGTAAGATGTCTCACTTTTATCAGTGGTAATTTTAGCAATCCAAATTATGCTAAAAGTTAGTCTTTTAAATTGTCAAATAATAACGCAATTGCCGAATTTCCAGTATTTCGTTTTCATTCGAGGTTAATGTTGGATGAACGCAACAAAACAAAACAGTCGTGCATTCTTTGATAGTTTTGTTGTATAAAATACGATAATCAAACTTTTTGTTCGAAAATGCTACATGTAGAAACTTTCACGCCCTTTTAAAAAATTTCTTTTGAAAAAGGTTAAGTTCCCATGCCGCCAAACGTGTAAAGTTCATCGGAATCTAAGATGGTCCGTCACGGTTAGAAAGATTTTCGGACGAATCTTCGTGGAATTTCTCCCCAACCACCACAACATACATAGTAAACTCATACTTGAAGGGCTCAGTGCAAGAACGGCCCACGTCAAATATATCAAAAGTGGGTTGATCAAAAATTATTGGATGTATACAGTTTGATACCGACTTCTGACCAAAACCTTTAATTTGAAGGTATTTGAATAAAAATATTGTTTAGAATTCAAAAAAATCTTCGAAGATACAATAACATACAATAATTTGTCATTGACCCACTTTTGATATTTTTTGACTTGGTCCGTCAAAATTTGCAATAAAAAAAATAACGTTCATATCGTTTCGAACACGTTAACGTACAAACGCTCGTGCCCTTCGCGATGATACACGCGCTCGTGAAATCCGTGCGGCCGCACATATCTGAACCCATTATTATCCGCTTTTCCTATGATCAACTAGGTGCATTGAAGTCGAATTTGAAATATTCAATATTTTTTATTGCTTTTTGAAAAAAAATCTAGAGAAAATTTTCAATAGGACGTAATTAACAATGAGAGATTCTCTTTGAGGTCTTTCTCTTCTGTTCATTACTCGTCCATTTCAACATTTACTACTCTACTCTTTGCATAATATTGTAGTAAAAACCGCCGGCTTTCGATATGTACTGGAAAATTAGTACAAAGTGTTGTAATGACGTCGTAATAAACGAAAGAGAATGTAAACAAAGAGAGGCTCTCAATGTTACTTACGTCCTATTGAAAATTTTCTCTAGAAATGTTCGATGTTGGGGGTGAAACTGATACCATTTGGTTAGGATAGGACTGACACGCTGTTAAGATGATTATGTTTATTTGTGATTCATTACAAAGGTTGGAGAGCTTTGTGATACTTCAATTACACTATTATCACACTACACAGTGGTTTTTTCCGAAAAAAACACGCGAAGTTCGGGAATCTTCTATTTTTGAGCGTTACCCTTAGTAGCTGTCAAGGATTGCTACATCTCGGAGCTGTGTAACACTAATGTGTAAAGTAGCGGAAAGCACTTCCTAAACCGTCCATAACAGCACCGGAGACAACAGTAGACAAATGAAATAAATTGCATATTGTAGTTTATTTACTGTACTAATGTTTATAACTATATCTGGTTGCCCGTTTTTGCCCGTTCAAAAGTTATTCCTATTGGAAGCAGCACTATTTTTCAAAAATTGCTCAATAACTTCGAAAATAGAAGAGCCTGAACAAAACGTTCTTGTAAAGAGTTTCGGGTGGCATTGACGCAAATAACTTCGTAGAACATTCTAAATTCATAGGTACGATACCAAAAAAGTTATATTAAAAAAATGATTTTAGGGGTCATCCACAAACAAGGCACTATAACATCACAAGTATTGAAGATACAGATTTGGACTCTTAAGCAAAGGTGTTCGCAAAAAGTAGCTCTACAACATTGCAGAACATGATTTCATAATCTATACATTTAAAAAAATAAGAAAAATATCTCACTTTTAGGGAGATTAATCACTGCATATACTAAACCAGAGGAAAGGTCTTGAAATTCTGATAAAACCTTCAGAAGACATTATAGATCTAAACATGACCGTTTTTTATAAATAATTATTCGCGTGTTCTTGGCAAAAAACCACTGTGCACTATAGTAATAGCAAAAATATTCTTTTATTGCGTGTATTTCGTATAAGTCTCTTTTCAAATAAAAATTGGAATTTTTCCTTATCAGATTCTATCGAAGCTTTTGCTATTTCTGCAAAAAGCTCATCAAACCGAATCACTACAGTGCTCTTAGTTAGTGCTAGATGAGCTTTGTCACAGTGAGACAATGATTTTTTGTATACCCCAGTAGGTCGCTGAAGATCAAAAATTCAAAGTCTGAACCAGCGAGCATAACTGCGAAGTGTGTGTGTCACTTATAAGTAAGTGAATCCTATTAGCAGAATGTAGAACGCTAGCAAATATTCTCTTACGATATAAAATCACACAGAATGTTGCAATAACGTGCGGAAGAATTATTTGGGAATAAAACACTTGTTTATATCACAACGCTTTCCATCTCTCTTCCCTTTACTACATGAGGCAGCTACAAAAGGCACATATTTGAATCACAATACTTATGTACATATAATTACACTTTATAACACACAAATTTTTAATAAAAAATGGAGAGAAATAAAATTAAAGGGGATGTCGATCTTACCCGTATGGGGTGTCGGTTTTACCGGCAGTGCCTGTCCCTTTGTTTTCCAACTTTTGCAATCAATAATTTTTAAGGGGGGCGTCTAGTGTAAAGTGTTTAAACCGAAAGTTATTTTGTTTTACGATTTTGAAGGAAAGGCAACAAGGGATTTTTGTGTAATGTTAAGACTTATTTATACATTTATACATCACCATTAGAGGTGATGCTTTTGTATTGTTCCTACAATATGAACTTAGATTTTATTCAATGAATATAACAATAATTCTACAATATTCCCAATAGTATCGACGAATTGAATGGTTGAATTAATAGAAGAACAATATCCAGTACTGTAACCATATGTGATATTGCATATATTTTTTTTTTCATTCAGTTCGTTTATTTGATAGGCACAAATGCGTTAGCTTGGCGGTGCCAAATTCTTTTGTTTGTTACATTTTAAAAACTTAAAACTAGGAGGTTACAATGTTCAGATATTTATTTTTATATTGAGAGGAAGAATTCTACAGCTATCTTAAGACTAGAAGTACAGTTCTATATACAAGAGTGGGGGAAAACGATTTTTTTCATGAAAAATTTTAAAACAAGAAATCCAGCTTGACATTCAAAAGCGGAGGATTAGTTTTTTACGAAACATTTTACAGCTATCTTAAAACTAAATATACAGTTTGGTATATAAAAGGGGGAACAAATATGAGAAATTTCACAGATATCTTTAAACTAGGGAAACAATTCTATTTACAAGATGGGGGACAATAGTGTCATGAAGAATAAAATTAATATACAGAATACAGATTTTTTTGAAGGAGACTTATGCTTGGTTAAGATATTCAAAGGGGGGCTTATTTCCATCATCGGTGTAGTAGCAGTTGTATCAAGGATAGGGGAGAGAAGGCGTATATGATGACATGGAGAAAAGAGCAGAACTTGTAACTTTCGGGCAAACGGGGGATCAGCGACACAGTGCCTTGTCAGTAGGTCGTCGAGTACCGAGGAAGTTATCAGACCATCGAGTCGCTCTCGCTTCAGTTTCCTTCTATGCAGGGCGATGGCGGTCGCATAGTGGCACTCTGGCATTGGTCGGGTCGACAAGAAAGGACAGGGAGCTTCTGGAAACGAGAAATAAGAGAGAAAGGCTGAATTGGGATGTTTATCGTTTTTATAAAGATGTAGATAAGGGATATATAGGGGAGAGCTCGATTTGCCAGCATATCCCGAACTGGGACATTGGGTGGTCTACCTCGGGTCCGAAGGGAATTCTTTAACTGAGACCTGGCGTCACAATACCCGGCGCATACCCAGACAACGTGATCGATATCGTGATAACCTTCATTACAAGCGTACCGACTACTCTCTGCGAGCCCAATACGCCGCAAATGCGCATCCAATGTGTAGTGGTTGGACATAAGCCGGGACATTACACGTATGAAATCCCGACCCACATCCATCCCCCTGAACCAAGGCTTCGTTGATACCTTCGGGACAATAGAATGTAACCATCGTCCAAGTTCCTCATTGCTCCACGAGTTTTGCCAACTATCGAGTGTCCTCTGATGACAAATACTGAAAAATTCCTTGAAGCAAATTGATCTTTCGTAGATGTCACCTTCTAAAGCGCCCACCTTTGCCAAAGAGTCAGCCTTTTCATTACCCGGGATAGAGCAATGAGAGGGGATCCAAATAAAGGTAATCTGGTAAGATTTTTAAGATATTTGCACAGAGACTTCCGTATCTTCCCCAGAAAATACGTGAATTGCTTTTTAGGCTTCACCACACGAAGAGCCTCGATAGAGCTGAGGCTGTCCGAAATGATGAAGTAGGGATCTGTGGGCAAAGTGTCGATGATCCCAAGGGCATAGTGAATAGCGGCTAATTCGGCGACGTAAACTGAAGCAGGATCGTTGAGCTTGAAGGTGTAGCGGTGTAGAACATTTTGTCGCAGTCGACTTCTCGGAATTTATTATAAAATATATTAGGGATCACTTGTGGGCGTATATGATCAGGGATGCCGCGGGTTTCTTCCTTCATGGATGTGTCGAAGCATACCGTTGAATTAGAAGTATCAAAGAAAGGGACACGGTCGGGATTATACGAAGAAGGATTGATGCTCTGTGCCATGTAGTCGAAGTACAAGGACATAACACGGGTTTGAAAATTAAGCTCGACGAGCCGCTCGCAGTTTTCAATCACCAGCGGGTTCAGGATATTGCATCGGATGAGCAATCGATATGAGAGTTCACATAATCGATTTTTTAGCGGTAGAACGCCCGCCAGCACTTCGAGACTCATCGTATGGGTCGAGTGCATGCAACCCAAGGCAATGCGCAAGCAACGATACTGGATTCTCTCTAGTTTGATAAAGTGTATGTTCGCAGCGGAGCGGAAACAGAAACTCCCGTACTCCATCACCGACAATATCGTTATTTGGTATAACCTGATTAGGTCTCCTGGGTGGGCACCCCACCATGTTAGACATTTATTGTCAGGAGAAAATTGATCATTTGTTGGCATTTCTGTTTCAGATACCTAATGTGGCATCCTCGGGTACCTTTAGAGTCGAACAAGACCCCGAGATATTTAAATGTGCAACCTGATTGATCGTTACACCCATTAATAGAAGCTGGAGTTGCGCCGGCTCACGCTTCCTAGAAAAGACAACCAATTCAGTTTTCTCCGTGGAGAACTCTATACCCAGCTGGAGAGCCCAAGCAGACAAATTGCCCAAAGTATCTTGTCGGCAGCTTTGGGCCCTGTAACAGAGGCCACTCCATCGTCTGCAAGTTGCTTTAGAGTGCATGAATTAACAAGACAATCATCAATGTCATTCACGTAAAAGTTGTAGAGTAGGGGACTTAGACATGAGCCCTGGGGAAGACCCATGTAGCTAAATCGCGATGTTGTTAAATCGCCATGCGCAAAGTGCATGTGCTTTTCAGACAACAGGTTTAGCAAAAAGTTATTTAAAATAGGTGAAAGATCATGCTGGTGCAGCTTCTCTGACAGAATGTTGATAGAAACTAAGTCAAAAGCCCCCTAATATCCAAGAAGACTGATGCCATCTGCTCTTTGTTAGCATAGGCCATTTGGATTGCTGTAGAAAGCAACGCAAGGCAATCGTTCGTCCCTTTGCCTTTTTTGAAGCCAAATTGTGTGACAGTAAGCCATTTGCTTCGATCCAATTGTCGAGGCGAAACAGGATCATTTTCTCGAACAACTTCCGAATACAGGACAGCATTGCAATCGGTCGATACGAGTTGTGGTCGGAGGCTGATTTTCCTGGTTTTTGGTTGGCGATGATCTTCACTTGCCTCCAGTCATAAGGGACAATGTTACCCTCAAGAAACTTGTTAAATAAGTTCAACAAGTGCCTTTTTGCAGTGTCAGGTAGATTCTTCAACAAGTTGAATTTGATTTTGTCTGACCCTGGGGCGTTATTGTTGCATGACAAGAGAGCAAGTGAGAATTCCACCATCGAAAACGGTGTTTCGTTCGCGGTATCGTGAGGAGACGCGGCGCGGTACGTTGTCTGTACCGGGACAGAGTTCGGACAGATCTTCTTGGCGAAGGCGAATATCCAGCGGTTTGAATATTCTACGTTCTCGTTGGTACTGTTTCGGTTACGCATACGTCGAGCCGCACCCCAAAAGAGTGTTCATCGCTGTTTCTCTCGTTAACCCGTCGACAAACCGGCGCCAATAACTGCGTTTTTTGGCTTTCATTAGACTCTTCATTCGCCTTTCTAACGACGCGTACTGTTGATAGCTAGCGGGTAACCCGTCTTCCCGGAAGGCCTTATAGGCAGTGGACTTCTCCGCGTACAGCTCTGAGCACTCTTTGTCCCTCCACAGTGTGGGAGAGCTTAATTCGCGTTGTTGAGAATCAAGCCAGCCAAAAACCTGTGCTCTTGCTCCGGAGGAAGTTCTTGAGTGGATTCGATTTTAACGGATATCGCGGTCGCATAACTCTTCCAATCAATGTTCCGTGTGAGGTACGAGACATTGATTGTTTATGATGGTCTTGAACCGTTAGCAATTGAAATCACGATAGGCAAATGATCGCTACCGTGGGGATCAGGGATCACCTTCCACCTGCAATCTAACTGTAGCGATGTCGAGCAAAGCGATAAATCCAACGCGCCTGCGCGTGCTCCTAGTGTAGGACTCCGCGTCATTTCTCCCGTGTTTACGATGGTCATGTTGAAATTGTCGCAAAGATCTTGGATTAATGTTGATCTATTATCATCGTGAAGACCACTTCATACCGTACAGTGCGAGTTAGTCTCCTAGAGCTAGCCGCGGTGCCGATAAGAATTCCGTGATATTACAAAGCGTTCGGTGCCCTACCGAAGCTTTAGGAGGAATGTAGATGAAAGCAATGCAAAGGTCTTTGGCTTTGATAAAAACTTGACAAGCGACAATTTCAATGCCTGGTGTCGAAGGGAAGTTAATTCGGTTGAAAGAATAGCACTTTTTAATCCCCAAAAGTACTCCTCCATAGGGGTTTTCTCGATCCAGATGAATTACATTAAAGTCGTGGAAGTTGATATTTATATCGGAAGTTAACCAAGTTGCACATAATGCGAAAGCATCACATTTTAAACTATTTAGTAAAAATTTAAAGGAATCGATTTTCGGGAGGATACTTCTGCTGTTCCACTGTAGAACAGTGATCGAATCGGTGACCTCGTTCGATGACTTAGCCATCGAAGGATACGATCGCTGCAAGGAGGGGCCATTTAGTAGTCAACTGCTTCAAAAATGTTTGCACTATAGGGAGAAAAGGTATCAGATGGCTTTTAAGAGGATCAGTAACATTGAAAGCTGTGAAAATTAAGTCCACGTTCTCAGAAAATTTCATTAGTCCATTACTGGACTGAGTGTTTGTTTGAAAAAGAGGGACACTTGGGGTTTCTGGTGTCCCTGAAAGTGGTGGGTACTCCTTGCTTGAATTAGGATGGAAATTTTTTCCATCTATTAAAATTTAAATCCGGGAGCATATTGCTTCGGGTTTAACGCAGGACTTCCGTTGGATTTATTAGATGTTGTTGGCGCACTCTCAGAGGAGGACATCTTGGGACCCTTACGAGGTAGTCTAGGGGAGGCTAGAGTTCTCCTCTTCCTGGACTCCCGGGTTAACGAGAAATGTTCCCTCTTGAGGGTCGTCAGATGCTTGCTCAGCGCGAGCCAAACCAGCAAAGGGATTTTCAGACAGGACAGATGGCGAAGCATTCTTTAGTATTTCTGCATACGAGCGCCTCGAGCGTCCCTTAAGGGAGCGTTTAATTTTATCCCCGCGCTGTTTGTATGCAGGGCATGATTTAAGAGCATGTGAAGGCCCCCGCAGCAAATACACTTTTCAGTTTCTTTGCCGCAAGAGTCATCCTCATGCTCTTCCTCGCATTTGCGGCATCGTTTCTTATTTCCACAATATGTGGCTGTGTGGCCCAACTGCTTGCAATTGCTGCAGCTCATGACCCACGTTACAAACTGGCGAACAGGTAGGCGAACCTTGTCAAGGAGGATGTAGTTGGGCAGAGAGGATCCGGCGAATGTCACCTGAAGTGAGCCTGATAGAGAGTAGGTAGTCTTACCTCCCTCGGTGTTTGCGGTATACAATTGTTTGCATTCCAAGATCTTAATTTTTTAAAGTGAGTTTTCCTTAAAGCAGCCAACCCCGTGCTCCAACAGTTCTGTGCATTTCAGACCCGGTTCGGACACTACCCCATCGATTTCTACGGCCATAGCAGGCACGTACGCCTTAAATTCCCGCGTAAAGCGTTCACAGCAAGCAATCGCGTTTGCCTGGCCGAGATTATTCACCAGAACACGTATCTTGTTTGTCCGAACACGTGTTATCTGAGTTACGGCCGGGTAGTCAGCAGTCAGATCTCGAGAAAGTTTATTAACCGGTTTCACTCCGGTCCGAAAATATACCACCCATGGCCCAGAAGAAACCTTGCGGGTACTGCTTTATACGGGAAGCAATGCGAGTGTTAGGGGGATCAGGGACTTCCATGATAACATCAGATGGTATTTCGTTCTCGGCCATTTAAGCACGAGGGCAGAGCGTTATATAAACGGGGATGTGTCTTATTATTTGATTACTAGGTAGAGTAAAAGAAGGGAAAAGGAAAGAAAGCAAACGAGGGAAAAACAAACAAAACTTATCTGTAACAACGTCGATTGTTCCGCACCAGCGAAAACAATGTACTGGATTTATTACCGGCACCAGCAGAACGGCAGCTAACGAACGAACAAAGGATGACCTTCACTCACTGAAACTTACACACCGAACAACACTGTGAAGTACAACGATCTGTCCCGTTCAAAGGTTGGGAAACGTATGATGTGATGTTATATATGTTGATGGTCATATTAATTATTCGAATGTTAAACATTCAATATCTGACATGGTTTAGCTAATCAATAAAACAGTAAATAGACCTTATGTGGAACTTTTGTAATATACTGTAATGTGCTAGGAACATTTATCTTGTAAATATTTAGAACATAAATTTATTATTTCCTTTGCTACCATTTGCATATTCTATATGAGTCATTCCACGCGAAGTGATCAAAAAAAGATGCAAACTTGAAATCGACCTTCACGGATGTGAACCAAATTTGGAGGAATTGTTCTGCTAGGGCCAATATATAAAAACCCAAATTTTTGTGTCAATTGAACCACCCCTCGGGTCATGGGAGCACTCCCGTTTTGCCAAATTTCCAAAACCCTTGATTTTCTTTTGATCATATCTCCGGTACTATTGACTCTAGCATCAAACCGCTTGATAGCTTTTGAAGAAAATTATTCAAGGAGCCTAGAAAAAAATATTAATTTTTGGCGGCAGTGCTGCCAACTATGCGATTTTTTTCAGTTAAATGTTAAAAATTACTTTTTCTCTCAATACATATATTTTAATTCTAATGCCCTCGTATTCCTCAGACATTTTTACATAAGAAACACTTATAATCTCAATATAATTTGAGCGCATCCTGAGATACACCGTTTTGAAGGGAAAAACTCGCATTTTCTCTTATAAAAGTCCATTTTTATTGGCCAAAATTGAGCAAATCTTTAAACGGTCAAAAAAATCGACCCTGATCTGCTAGAAGCAAACCAAAAACGTAGTTTTTCATCATTTCTCGTCTAATTCACGAAAAATCATGTTTGAACTCAGAATACTCAAGTTGGTTTTATAGTGTTGTGCGCTTGCGATTTCCCATAAATTGCGATTTTTTTTTTCCTTCAAAACGATGTATCTCAGGATCCGCTCAAATTATATTGAGATTCTTATGTAAAAATGTCTGAGGAATACGATGACATTAGAATTTTCAAAATTAAAATATATGAATAGAGAGAAAAATTAATTTTTAATATTTAATATTTTTTCTAGACTCCTTGAATAATTTTCTTCAAAAGCCATCTTGCGGTTTGATTCTAGAGTAAATAGAACCAGAGATATGATCAAAAGAAAATCAAGGGTTCTGGCCAATTGTCAAAACGGGGGGTGCTCTCATAACCCGAGGGGTGGTTCAATTGACACGAAAATTTGGGTTTTTATATATTGGCCCTAGATGAACAATTCCTCCAAATTTGGTTCAAATCCGTGAAGGTCGATTACACGTGCCTTGATCACTTCGTGCGGAATGACCCATATACAATATCATAATACAATCCCAGGAAATACGTAGTTCACTAAAATTGTAAATAATAGCAAAGAAGTAATAAGCTTTATGTTCTAAATATTTGCAAGGGAGGAGGTCTTAGTAAATTGTAATATATTTCAACAATTCCATATAATGTCTGTTTACTGTTTTGTTCTCTAGCGAAGCCATATGAGATATTGTTTGTTTAACCCATTCATGCCCATGTTGTTTGTGGACAACAACGTTTTTCAACAGCTATAACTTTTGATTGAGGCGAGATAATGTGATTATTGTCTTTAATTTGCTGCCAGGGACAGTTTGCGTTGACGACGGAAAATGATTGTTTCATATATCTTCGTTATGGTCCAATATTATTGAAAACTGATAAAACTTATCAATTTAGACTGTAGTTGGCTACGTTTTCTACGTAATTGGACTATTGTAATTATTCTAGGAGAATTGTATGGAGCATTAGAAGATAAAAATTAACCAGCTTCTAGCACTTCCATGGAAGCACCTACCTTTATGAAAATAGGCTTTTCGTGTTTCTTGACCCCACCGTTTTCAAGGAAAAATAGTTTTGAAACCCTACCCGATCAGAAACACATAACAAAAAGATTTTAAAACTATATCTCGCGTTGTAACTTGTTATAATTTTATGTCATTTTAACTACTAACGAGACCAAATTTGTAATACAAAATGTTACGAAAATTGCATTCTGTTATAATCTTGTTATTGCATTCTGATCGGGTACATGCACTAGAAAAATGTTGGACATGAAAGACTTAACATTCGAACCATTACCATGACCATCAACATGTACAATATCACTGTAACCAGTACTGAATATTATTGATTATAGATTGTATATTGTCTTCGATTAAAAATATTACATCGCACAGACTAAAAAACTATAATCTAACTATTTTTAACTTGAAAGACTTTTTACTTACTAGAATCAAAAAGCGGATAAACGTTGTTGAAGAGCTGGCAGCAATCATCCAGTGGATTATTCTGGTCATATAGCGCACGAAGTGTTGAGCATAGGGGAATCTATGTTGTCTGTAAGCATGTAAGATGAAGAGTCGTTGCAGAAAGATTCGCCTATTTCGCAGCGTTGGGAGATTGATGAGAGCGTAGCGATCTTCGTATAAAGGTAGTTGTAATCGATTTTGCCAGGGCAGCCGACGAAGAGCAAACCTGATGAAGTTCTTCTGTACCCGTTCACGACGATTGATGTGGACGGTGTGATACGGCGTCTAAACGATATCTGCATATTCCAGAATACTGCGTACTTGTGCGATGTATAGGGGAGACTGGGGCTAGTTGTCGGTGTTTTCAGTTTTAATTTTTTACCGCTTTTATGTAGGTATATCTTGCAAAATAGAACACTTGGCTTGAAAGGGCAGACTGCCGGCAACAACCCTAAATTTTATTAAAATGTTTGATGCATTGTCTCCATTTTTAGAGACAAAAATATGTGACTCCGAAAACCCGCCAACTTACCCCGGCCCTGGAGTAAGTTGGCGGTATGTATAGATACCCAAAAAATAAGCAATCATATGAAGAATCAAATACTTCAGGGGTCCTTTTGGAACGTGCTGAATGTCTTTTCAAGAATACTGTATATTAACCGACATTTACTCTTATATTTCTGAATATCCCGGCATTTTAACTTTGACACGTACTCCATATTCAAAAGCAAATTTTTGAAATTCTTCAGGCAAAAGCGAAGTAAATGTCCCCTACATTGACGAGATACACAAGAAAAACATTTTCTTACTTTGCAGTGAATTTCAGAAATAAATTTTTAATGACTATTTTTGCACCGTAAATAATACCGCCAACTTACTCCGCGAGCAGCACCGCAACTTACCTCGCGACCAGCACCGCCAACTTACCCCAACCGCATTTTTTATAAAAAAAAACGGTTTAAAAAACAACTGGTTCGTGGATAAATGTGATATCTATACTATCTATATGCCGGTCTGGCAACAATTTTGACTTTTTTGGGAACACTCCTAATTCAAATGGTAATTGGATGCACAAATCATATGCAAAGTATGTGCTTTTCCGATAACTCTAGTTCACCCACAAGAGGTTTCAAGTTTCAATAGGAATATATATGGAAACTCGGAAATAAAAGCTTAAAATCAAATAAAAAATTTCACAGTAACTATGTATACTCTAAAACTTATGGTCGCATAGCTTATTTTATAACGGACAACTTTGTTGAAGGTTGCATATTGATTGGAGGTTCCCCGACAAAGTTATTTAACTTTGAAGACCAACCGAGTTTGCTGAAATTTTCCTATTCAAGGCTTGTGCGAGAAAGAGGGACAACACATAACTTTATATGAGAATATCTTTTTACTGCAAAATCGAATTAATTTGCAGTCATCGGCAATGTTGACCCTTACACCTTAAGCTATATATCTGGAGATTACGGGAAGCACAAGAAGATACTGTAATGTTTACTGAATTTATTGTATTTTGCGCATGATTAATATATTTTCACATACAAACTTGAAAACTCCAAAGTTTTCGGAGAATATTTAAAAAATGGTATGTGCGGCCAATTACCGTTTGATTTGAAAGTGTTCTGAAAAAGATACGAAATTGTTGCCTATACGGATACAAAAAAAAAAACTCTTCACGCGCTATCGAAAAATATAATCATTCGGAAAATAGATTCAAAATAACCCTAAATAGCACAAAGTGTTTAAAGTTTAGGAAATTTACTTGGTATGCTCGAAGACAATATCGCCCACAACTTCAACAAAACAAAATGTTTTGCAACCAAACCACATTGGCTAATTGGTGTTTCACATAACTTGAGGTACATAATGAGAGGCAGCGCTATATGTCTGATACAAACGGAGAAAAAGGGATTCCGCCAACTAGCCCCGGGCTCCCCTAGAGATCTTAGACAGTAAACATCAGTGAAATCATTAGTTTGCGCTTGATGAGTCCAAGTACAGCATAGGATTTAGATGACCGAAGAAACATGTGCGGTAAACCGTAGATTACAGTCGAGAGTGATACCTAGATCCTTGACGGATGCGACTCGTTCTACAGGAGCAGAGATCAAGTATTCGAAAACAATGGGCGAATGTACTCGGGCGAAAGTGATTATGCTGCATTTCTGTATGTTGACACTCATGCCGTTTCTGTCACACCAATCCATACCCCTTTCGAGGTCCATTTGCCAAGCGCAACAGTCAACCATAGTTTTTATAATACGGTGCATTATCAAATCATTTGCATACATGACTTTAGTCGACGACAATTCACTGCAGAGGTCGTTCACGAAGGGTACAAAAAGAAGAGGTCCAAGATGGCTTCCTTGAGGAACATCCGGTGTAATGTGGAAGGGATCCGATAGTGTCCTAAGTCCTAAGTCGCACCGTGGCGCTACGGTTCGCAAGGTACGAGTAGATCCAATTAGTAAGCCAGTCCGGCAATCCAGTCCGCCTTAGCTATTCCAGCAAGCTGATGAGGAAGACGGTCGAAAGCTTTCGAGAAATCGATGTACATCTATCAATCTGTTGTAGTTTTTCCAATTTTTCAATCAGCGACGACACGTAGCCCGCCAGATTAGTAGTTGTCGAGCGCTTTCTTACAAAACCATGCTGGTCCGAAGTGATTATGTTTTTTAATGCGGGGTAGATAACATCTAACAACATACTCTCGAAGATTTTAGGGAGGCAGCTCAAGATTGAAATACCTCTAATTGGTGACATCATGTACGTTGCCGGTTTTGTAGATTGGAGTTATCAAAACTTCCTTCCATTTCGTTTATTATTTGTTTCACTATAGTTTCACCATTCAATTCGTCGTTACTCTTGGGGATATTGTAGAACTATTGTTATTGTGTTTGTATTTGTATATTAAACATACATCTGGCATATTTTGTCTTAATGAATAAAACACTTAAAATTAATTGTCACGAACAACATGAAAAGTAGTCGTTGATGAAATACTTTAGACGACACATTAAAATCAAATAGTTCCGCAAATTTGTTGAACTGCGAGCAAACAAATCGAAGCGAATCATGCTGACCATATTCCATGCTCCGTGGTTACAGGAACAGTAGGTTTCGGCTACGAAGGGGTCTCTCAGGAGCGTACACATTCAGTTGAGTCAACAAAGCAGAGCAGTTAGTGTCGCTCGTGAGTAGTTTTGTGACAAATAATGCTTGTGAAGTGATCCGTCTTACGTGCAGTGGCTCGATATTTAGCAAACGATAGCGTTCCCCGTATGGCGGTAAATTGATTGGGTCAAGCCACGGCACAAACCGCGAAGCGTACCATACAAATTTACGTTGATTTTATGACGCTCACTGTTGAAGTGCGGTCTGACCGGAAACGTTATGACGCAATACGTGTGCGTCATAATGTCCGAATTTACGAGTGCGTCACACCGTCCAAAATGTCCATTGTGACATAAATCCGAAAATTACAGTGCGTCATAACGCCCGAGACATTATGACGCACACAGGGTGCGATATATTATCCGAAAACGGATGTGCGTTGTGTGTTCCGGGACTTTATGACGCACAATTATTCTAGGATTTATGGCACACCCCTTATGCGTCATAATGTCCCAGACGTTATGAAGGACTCCTTTTTGGAACATTATGAGCTGGGACGTTATGACGCAGTATCTATGCATCAAAATTTCCGAAAATATGAGTTCGTCATATAATACCGGACTTTATGATGCAATACCTCTGCGACATAGTTTTCCAATGTCAATGTGCGTCATAAGATCCCGGACATTATGATGCAGCACCTCTTTCGGACGTTATGACACAAGAATTATTTCGGATCTTTTGACACAGTATTGTTCAGTTTGTGATGCACCACCCTTCGAACGTTAAAGCCTCGGACGTTGTGACACAGTGCCGGTCGCGATACTCAGTATACTTTTTGTTTTTGCGCGAACCAGTGCGTTCGTTTCATACTGACAAAAAAGCTTAATGAACATGTTTTTTCAGATTCTCCATTTTAAGACTTATGTTTAATTAATATGTTTTCCCAATAGATTAGATTATTATTGGCAGTCTTCTTTAAAAGTACCCTAGAGATCAATTCGTAGATTTCCGTAAAAAATGAATTTTCGTAGATTTCATCTGCGGATCCATACATAACTTTCAAATCTGCAGATCTACGGAGTACTGCCGTCATCCCACGACTACCCTGTCTTTTTTGACTGAGTGCTACACACTCCCGTATGACATTTAATTATTGTACTTATGTTTACCCTTTACCTACCTTAACCGTAACATACTTAATGTAAATGAGTCCAAGGATGCAAAATGCCTACCTTTTCTGCGGCTGTAATTTTTCTGCCTACATTCTCATTTCTCTCTCGATGCTGCTGTCATTCGCTAGTGCAGGACGCCCAGAGCTGTACGGCTGCCTGTGTGCAAAGCAGTAACATGACAAAAAACTACTGTCCCCAGTACAGCCACCAGACGCGAGCGGTACAGCTTCTCTTTCCTTATTTTACATTTTTTAATATTTTCAATCTTTTTAATATTTTTATTCAAAAATTACTACAATGAATGCGGCTCATTTACGCCACGGCCGGCATCAATGCTTTTGTGTGCGGGCCTCTCCCTTTGACTATGCAGAGAAAAATGTACAAAGCGAGAGAACAAACTTTACTACGCCACACTCTCACCGAGCAGTAGGAGTACAGCAGCAAAACAAAAATGTATTCTACTGCTGTACGGGAAAATGTACTCGGTTTGGCTACTGTTCTGGCAAGAGCTGTAGTGATGCGTCGCTGTAGCGGGCTGTACGGCTTGTGCAAATGTAAATATACCGAAAAAAATGTAGTTTGTCGGTACCGTTGGCATCCCTGAATGAGTCATAAATTTATTACATACTGTTATATGCGCGACTGTCGAGGAGGAATTAAAAACCTCAAGCAGTCCCGGAAAGCTCAGAAAATGCGCTCACAAAACTGAAAACACAACAAATCTCGAGTACTTTTTCAAATGGACGTAAGTAACAATGAGAGATTCTCTTTGAGGTCTTTCTCTTCTGTTCATTACTCGGCCATTTCAACATTTACTACTCTACTCTTTGCATAATATTGTAGTAAAAACCGTCGGCTTTCGATATGTACTAGAAAATTAGTACAAAGTGTTGTAATGACGTCATAATAAACGAAAGAGAAAGTAAACAAAGAGAGGATCTCAATGTTACTTACGTCTATTTGAAAAAGTACTCGAGAAATCTTAATATTCAACATAAAACTTTATTGGCGCTGCTTCGCCCTTCTCCTTCCCTCTCTTCTAACTCCCGTTCACCTGCATTTCTGTTTTCTCTTCTCTCTTCCTTTCTATCTCCTACTCAGCTGCGTCTCATTCTTTTTCTTCGTCTCATTTCACAGCGTCTCGGTTCAATTCTCCGTTTGGTGGCTCACTCCGCCGTACGCGGACTCCGAAACTGTACTCCAGCTGCCACAAAAGTATGCGAAGCGTCTCGGCTTCTTGACCGGGGACGACGTGACTTGCGTATTGAAGCTCTGTTTGTCGATTCGTCGGATGACGAAAATCTGCAATTAAAACAAAAACCCTGCGGCGCAAAGCGATCAGCTTCATTGTAGGTGCTCAAGCTTAGCGGGAAACTTACTTCCGATGGAAGGCTTTTGTTCTGCTTTTATCCTTAGTCTGAGCAGTCCGTCACGTGCTTTGATCCGAAAAATGGTCTGTTGAATCGCGCGGTGGCCTTACTTTTTTGTGAATATCAAACTGTCCAGGTATGGCTAGTTGCCCAATGAGCGGGATGAAATCATTGTCTGTGACGGCTGTTCTTTGCCGGATTCCTTACAAGATGGCGGTGCTAGCGTCCACGCTCTGACTGCGATTTTTCCTAAGCCGTCAAAGTTAAGTTTAGCACGGCATAAATGCGATCTAGTTTCGCTTACCTTGCCTTGGGTGACTTTGCTGCAGAAACTTATGCAAAGCGGATGCTCTTCCCGCTTACGAAATAATTGTCTGCCGTACTTTTAACTGGCGTCCCTGCCAACACGGACGACTCTGACCGGCGATGGTCGATCGCGTTAAGCGTTGTGTTGTGTGCGAACTGGTTAGAACTAATCAGAATCACGCTCTTGGATGCAATCGTACGCTCACCCCTTCGATGAGATTTATAATGCGTGAGAATGAGCGAATGACCAACGTAAACCTCTCTGTTCTAGCAACGGTCCGATGGTCTGATTTTGCTTGCCGCCCTTTGCATCGTCGTGAGTGTTTATTCTCTGAGCGAAGGATCTCCTATTTGCCAATGTGGGTGAGTGAGAATTCGCAGCAAAGCTTGACTGAACGAGGCAGCTACATGTTTGTTGGTAGATGGGTAAAATGATAAATCTTCGCGCAGGTTGTGCGCGATGCGGTGGGCGTAGGGATGCCTCTGTTTTCACTTTTTGAGTTTACCTTTTATTCTTAATGCCAAACATCTTCTAATTATTGCAGCAAACAGGCCCTAACGTAACAATACTCTTGCTCACAATAAATGTTTTAAATACTGCCTTATTAGATAATTGTTCTCTAACGCTCTATTTTCAGGTATGCCATAATTGGCGGCAATACACAGTCCCAGTTCTCGATCGATTCAATGAGTGGAGATGTGTCTCTCGTTAAACCATTAGACTACGAGAGTGTTCGAAGTTATCGATTAGTGATTCGAGCACAAGATGGAGGAAGTCCATCGCGCAGCAACACCACCCAACTATTGGTTAACGTTCTGGATGCGAATGATAATGCCCCTCGATTTTACACGTCACAGTTCCAGGAAGCAGTTTTGGAGAGCGTTCCTGTTGGGTACAATATCGTCAGAGTACAAGCCTACGATTCGGATGAGGGAGCCAACTCTGAAATTTCGTATAGTATTCGTGATAGAGAAGATAATTTACCATTGGCGGTAGACTCCAGGACTGGATGGATTCATACTATCAAGTCATTAGATCGTGAGGAACAAAGTCGATACAGTTTTCAGGTAGTTGCCATCGATGGTGGAATACCACCAAAATCTGCAAGTACATCAGTTGTTGTAACAATTCAAGACGTGAACGATAACGATCCCTCGTTCAGTCCAAAATATTATGAAGCAACTATCGCAGAAGATCAGCCACCTGGTACTCCTGTAGCTACAGTTACCGCCACCGACCCGGATGAAGATTCACGATTACATTACGAAATTACAGCCGGCAATACTAGAGGTCGTTTTTCCATCACATCACAAAATGGTCGTGGTTTAATAACGATTGCTCAACCTTTGGATTACAAACAAGAAAGAAGATTTGCATTAACTGTTACTGCCACTGACAGTGGTCAACGAACTGATACAGCTATCGTGAATATTAATGTAACCGATGCTAACAATTTCGCACCAGTATTTGAGAATGCCCCATACACAGCATCGATTTTCGAAGATGCACCTATTGGTACTACGGTTCTGGTTGTTTTTGCTACGGATAGCGATGTCGGTATTAATGCTCAAATAACATATTTGCTGAACGATGAATCCGTCAATGGACTTGGGAATTATGAACCGTTCAGCATTAACCCACAAACTGGTGCTATTGTTACCAATGCTCCCATTGACAGAGAAACGACCAGTGGATATCTGTTAACAGTAACTGCTAAAGATGGTGGTAACCCGTCACTCAGCGATACGACGGATGTAGAAATTAGTATTACAGATGTCAACGATAATGCACCGCAATTCAAAGTTCCACTATATCAAGCGACAATACCAGAGGATGCTTTAATAGGTACATCAGTTGTTCAGATTGCTGCCACTGACATTGATATGGGGTTAAATGGTCGGGTGAAGTATACACTCAGTCCTAAAGATCTAGAGGATGGCTCGTTTATTGTTGATCCGGTTTCTGGCGTTATTAGAACTAACAAAGGTCTTGATCGCGAAAGCATTTCTATTTATCATCTTATAGCAGTAGCCACGGACAAAGGGACACCAATGCTTAGCAGTTCAGTTGAAGTACAAATACGATTAGATGATGTAAATGACTCACCTCCGACGTTTCCTTCAGATAAAATTACTATGTATGTGCCGGAAAATAGTCCGGTCGGATCGGTAGTAGGAGAGATTCACGCACACGATCCGGATGAGGGAGTGAACGCAATAGTTCATTATTCGATTATCGGTGGTGATGATTCAAACTCATTTTCCCTAGTTACAAGACCTGGTTCAGAAAGGGCACAACTTTTAACTATGACTGAGCTCGATTATGAATCGATCAAAAAACGTTTTGAATTGGTGATACGTGCTGCCAGTCCACCATTGAGAAATGATGTACATGTGGAGATTCTTGTAACCGACGTAAATGATAACGCCCCCATTCTTCGAGACTTTCAAGTGATATTCAACAACTTTAGAGACTGTTTTCCAAGTGGAGTGATTGGCAGAATACCAGCATTTGATGCCGATGTAACAGACAAATTAACGTATCGCATTTTATCAGGAAATAATGCGAATTTAGTCAAACTAAACAGCTCAAGTGGTGGTCTAACGTTAAGCCCACAATTAAATACGAACGTTCCGAAATTCGCTACAATGGAAGTTTCCGTGACAGATGGTATTAACGAAGCGAAAGCCATTATGCAATTGATTGTTCGACTAGTAACAGAAGATATGTTATTCAATTCAGTCACCGTGCGCCTAGACGAGATGACCGAGGGTGCTTTCCTATCGCCATTGTTGAACTTCTTTCTCGACGGCCTGGCGGCCATCATTCCATGTCCTAAGGAAAACATATATATTTTCTCGATACAAGATGATACCGATGTAAATTCCAGAATACTCAATGTAAGTTTCTCAGCACGTCGCCCGGATGTAGCGTTTGAAGAGTACTACACACCAAAATATCTTCAAGAAAGAGTATACCTAAACCGTGCAATTTTGGCGCGGCTAGCTACAGTACAAGTGTTACCATTTGATGATAATCTGTGTGTTCGAGAGCCTTGCTTAAACTATGAACAATGCTTGTCAGTACTGAAATTTGGTAACGCATCCGGTTTTATTCACAGTGACACGGTGCTCTTCCGGCCAATCTATCCCGTAAACACATTTGCATGTAAATGTCCTGAAGGTTTCACAGGCAGTAAAGAACACTATTTGTGTGATACTGAAGTGGACTTATGCTATTCCGATCCTTGCCAAAATGGTGGCAGTTGTATGCGTAGGGAAGGAGGTTATACATGCGTCTGTACTGAACCATTTACCGGTGTTAATTGTGAAACGGAAATAAGAAATTTGAAACCATGCGTTGCTGATACGTGCAGTGATGGATATAGTTGCCTAACTCACACATTAAACACCCCACATAGTCCATCATATACGAGAACGTGTGAATTAATTTCAAGGTCATTCTCTAGAAACACATTCCTCACGTTCCCTAGTTTAAAACAGAGACATCGGTTCAACATAAAGCTGAGTTTAGCGACGGTTCGCGATAATGGATTGATTCTTTATAATGGAAGATACAATGAACAGCACGATTTCGTTGCATTAGAAATCATCAACGGGCGTATTATGTTTTCAATTTCCCTAGGTGATAAAATTGGATCGGTCTTGGTAGATCAAAATAAAAGATTATCCGACGGAAGTTGGCATACAATAGAAGTAAATTATTTTAATCGTTCCGTGATGTTATCGGTTGATAATTGCGATACTGCACTGGCATTAGCCAATCTTGGTCAACGGTGGAATTGTGCTAACCAAACAACGATTTTGTTGGATCGAAAATGTGCTTCTTTAACCGAATCATGTCATAGATTTCTAGATCTTACAGGACCTTTACAAATAGGTGGACTGCCGAAACTTCCTGCTAATTTCCAGATTCAGTCACATGATTTTATTGGCTGTATTTCGGATCTTTACATTGACCATAAATACATTGATTTAAATTCATTCATTGCCGATAATGGAACTGTCTCAGGCTGCCCTCAAAAATCAGCTACTTGTGCATCTGAACCATGCTTCAATGGAGGCACTTGTCGAGAAGGATGGGGCGAAGGCTGGGAATGCGAATGTCCGGATGGATTCACAGGAAATTCCTGCCAGGAATCAGTTGCTTTGCCGTGGCGTTTCAATGGAGATGGAATATTAAGTTTCAATCCCTTGCTGCGACCTATTCAGATACCGTGGTTAACGGCTCTGTCCATAAAAACCAGGCAAAAGGATGCTTTTCTAATGCAAGTACAAGTGGGCCAAAATAGTTCTGCAATAGTTTCTTTACGCGATGGTATTTTGTACTACACCTACGATTCTGAGCCTATGTTCTTGGCAGGAACAAATCTTGCAGACGGAACGTGGCACCGAATAGAAATAAAATGGCTTGGCACAGAAGTCTCACTTTCAGTAGACTATGGTCAGCGAACAGGAGTACTACCAATGATGCAGAAAATACAAGGCATGTACGTAGGACGCATCGTGATTGGCGGATCTGAAAGCAGTGGAACCACTTATGGCAACTACGGATATTTTGAAGGTTGTATACAGGATATTCGTGTCGGGCATAGTCAATCTGTATTGAATCGACCAACCATACGGGAGAACGTAATGGATGGTTGCACTTCGAATGCCAAATGTCCGAATAGTTGTCCAGAACATTCCACCTGTGTTACTAGCTGGGATGAGGCTCATTGTGAATGTACCCATGGATATGTAGGAACGGATTGTTTACCAGTATGCACAGCAAAACCATGTGCGGATAACGGTTACTGTAGGGCTGACATATCGACTGAAAAAGGATATCGATGCGAATGCAACAGTACTACGAGTTTTGGTGAATACTGTGAAGTTATTACTCAACAGCCATGTCCTGCTGGGTGGTGGGGTGAACGAGGGTGTGGGCCATGCAAGTGTAATCTGAAGCAAGGTTATCATCCTGATTGCAATAAGTTAACCGGTCAGTGTTACTGCCGAGAAAATCATTATCAATTAATAAATGACACAACCTGTTTGCCATGTGAATGCTATGCAATTGGATCGTATGGAAAAGCTTGTAACAGTTCCGGACAATGTGAATGTCGTGAAGGAGTCATTGGGCGACGATGTGATTCATGTTCCAATCCGTATGCTGAGGTAACATTGAATGGATGTGAAGTGGTTTATGATGCTTGTCCGAAGTCATTCTCGGCAGGATTATGGTGGCCTAGGACGGCTTTTGGTGAGATTGCGATTGAAAACTGTCCTCTACCAGCAAGAGGAAAGGGTACACGTAAATGTGATCTGATTCAGGGCGGCTGGGGTCAACCTAATATGTTCAACTGTACGTCCGAGCAGTTTCTGGATCTCCGCAAGCAATTATCCCAAATAGAAAGCGAAGGCTTAGAACTGAATACTTTTGTATCCGTCAAACTTGCAGCTACCTTGCAGCGTGCTTGTAAAAGTGTTGGACGTGCTGGGGACAACCGTAAAGAATCAAATCTAGTGAAGAATATGTACATTTTAGAATCATCTTTGACCTCCAAGACCGCACTGTGGCAGACAGATGATCTCGAATTCGATTATTTAAGTGATTTGCAAAATCACAAACAAGATAGGCTGTATGGTGCTGATCTTTTGATAGCTGAACGGCTGTTACACGAACTGATTAACTATGAAACACGGCAAAATGGTTTGAATCTGTCTCATAGTCAAGACAAACATTACATAAAAAACTTGATAGAATGTGCTGGAACAATACTGGACCCTCGATATCACCAAGAATGGAAACGTTTGTCTGAACTAACCCAGCGTGGACCAAATGACTTGGTGGAGGCCTTTAGTAGATATATGATTGTGCTGGGGCATTCGCAACATGATACCTATACTAATCCGTTTGAGATTGTCCATGAGAACATGGCTTTTGGTCTTGATATTGTTACGGCCGAATCGCTGTTTGGATACGAACCACTGTTGTTATCCGGATTTCCCAAGCAAAACAATAAATCCAATTTATTCACAACAGAAAGCGTAATTCTACCGGACACCAGTTCGTTCCTGATGCATTCGAACAAACATAAGTACCCACAGATCTCATTTCCGAAATACAACAATTACATCCAAGATAAAAGCAAATTTGATCGACACAGTAAGATTATCGTTTCACTCGACATGCTGGGCATTTCGCAACCGGAGAAAAACGAGGTGACAAATTTTATTAGTGATTATCGTGCTATCATATGTTATGCACAATACAAAGATGTTGGAACAATATTTCCTGGAAATTTCGACGAAACTATTACTCGGCGATGGGGTGTTGATGTGCAAATCGCTAGTCCAGTGATCTCCCTAGCAATTCTTATACCAAGTAGCGGCAAAAAGAATGATGACAAACCAACACCAGAGCGTTTGAAACCTGCAGACAAAACGAATAAAAAAGATTTCGAAATATCTACGGCTCCATTACACGAGCATGCTAGCGAAAAGCAATCTAATGAAATCAAAATTTCTATTCATGACATGAGTGAACATGGTAACCTTGAAAACATAGAAGATCATCAGCAGGTTGTGATGAGGTTTGATGAAAACCCAATTAAAGCATTCAGTTTACCAGACACAGTAATTCTGACACCTGCTGTTAAGAACGGTGTCACATATGGTTTGGAAGAAGAATCGTACACCAAAGTAAAGAAACGTAGTGTAATTCAAAAATTTGCGTTGGATCCGGATATTGAGGACAATCAGCATACCCAAATAGAATACAAACCAATAGGCACTCCACACCTTCCACAGCCAATTAAGCTACAAATGTGGCTACATATTCCCAGAAACTGGTTCGGTCCTCGTTCAAACCCGCAATGTGTTCGATGGAATTCCCACGTTAATCTCTGGACCAGATTGGGATGCCAAACAGAGATTCCTGATTACGACATGCTCTCTTCAAACGACACTATTCTTATAAATTGCACATGCAGTCAAATATCTAGTTATGCCGTTCTAGTCGATGTTATCGACCCTGAAGATATTCCCGAACCTTCACTACTGGTGCAGATCACATCTTATTCTGCTTTCATGTTGTCGTTGCCAGTACTTTTTGCGGTAATACTGTCACTGGTGCTACTCCGTGGACTTCAGACTAATTCCAACACGATCCATCAGAATTTGCTGCTCTGTATTTTTATGGCTGAGTTGCTTTTTTTCCTGGGGATTCAGGCGCGAAGGGAGCTGATTGATAATGAGGTAAGTTGGCTCATCTTATAATTATATTACATTATTATTTAAGTTTACATCGTATGAAAATTCAACAATTTTATTTTACAAGTTTGTTGCCAAAAATAGTTTCGATGAGCCGTTTCTTTTATGAGTAGTATAAGAATATATCTCCTACAAAATTGCGGAAATATTTACACTTCTGTTGTATGGGTTTCGTTTATGAATTCGAGATAATTTCGCCCTACAGCAACTGGCCTATCTATGAAAGTAAATAAATGGAAATTTTTATCAACTTTGTTGGGGACAACCCTACACGCTCATTGATAGTAACTCAAATTTGAGTGGCTAGCCACTCAATTTCATAAAAACTGCACATGGTCAAAAACTGAGTTCGCCTCGTTTACTCAGTTTTGAGTTTTGGATGCAAATGTCAAATGAGCGACCGAAAATAAAAGTCGCAAGGATAGAATATGCTTCGTAAAACCCATTCCAAATTTATTTGAATATAAAAATCGGAAATAAACTTCAAGCGTAAAAATCGGACGGAGATTCTTCAGCATAAGAATCGCTTAAAAATGCTCACCCGCAAAACTCGGTGAAAATGGGCCTCCAGTATAAAAACCGGTTAAAAATAAATAAATGATTCGCAGGAGCATCCGTATATCGTGATGTTCAAGATTAAAAGTCGGCTAACAAAAACTTCGTTGTAAGAATCGGACATATTTTCTTCCGGTTTTTATATAAAGGTTTTTTTATCCGACTCCTGCAGAAGAAAGTCCCAGTCCGATTTTCATGCTTGAAGTTTATATCCGGTTTTTATATTCTAATATATTTGAAACGGGTTTTACGAAGCATGTTCTGCCCTTGCGACTTTTATTTTCGGTCGCTCAAATGTGAGTACATTTTACTCAAAAAGCAAATTTGAAAAATAATCATTCAGTATTTTAATATTATTACAAAGAATCTCACCGATACTTCAAGTATCCTTTACCTGTTCATCGAGACGTTAGCGATGTCTGGGAATACAATCCGACGACGTTTCTTCACATCTCTTTTATACCAATCGGTACATTGTAGAACTAGCAGAAACTATAAAAACACGAATAGAAGTTAGATTAGAATAAAAACAAAACTCAGAAATACCTACCTTTTAGTTTTCTGAATGTTTTGCTTCGACTCTACAGCTACTAGGTCCGTGGCTTGATCTTTTATTAAAGTTTTAGACGATGTCGAACTTTTTCTTGAGGATAAGTAATTTTTTCACTCAAAGATTTAAAAATTGAATGGTTACTTACCAGCTGAGTTAACTCTACTCAAATTAAAACTCATTTTTTGACATATTGCATCTATTTTTCAAATTGAGTGCTCTGAACTCAAATTTTGAGTAGTTTTGAATGAGCGTGTATCGCGGTGTATTATGTCGTTTTTGCTTGATGCGAAACTGAGTCAGGTTCTAACCGCATCTGCTGTCAAAATGTATGAACTGACAGCGGGTGGGATTGCAACCTGACTCAGTTTTGGAGTCAAGCAAAAACGGCATTAGTTAGTACTTCGTTAGGCGCTTGGCTCTAACTTGGCAGTATAGCTGTCGGTGTGATGCTGGATAAGCGCATCAATTAATTGTTTTGTGGTTGTCTCAGTTTCAGTCTGTTTACATCCCATATGCTGTACCGTTTAGTGTGTTCGATAAATATAGTCTGTTTTATTTGTTATCGTTCGCGTTTTATTCCCCTGAGGACGATCCGTAAGCAAGCGTCGGAGACTTTCGCCGTACAAAAGTGGCGATGAGAATTTGCGAGTGTGGCTTGTTTTTCGTCGATAAATAAAAGTAAACCCAACATTTCGTCATCCTCGCGGAAGAAAAGAAAGTGGAGTGCGATGACTGATGACGTTAGTGAGATGAACGGACGGAATAGTGTCGACCCCCCGGGAGTGTTAGATCAACAGCAACAGTTGAATCAGCAGGTTAATCCCGCACCGGCGGCGCACCAGCAGCAGGAACTTTTCGTACCAGTTGTAACTGCACACCAGCAGCCGTTCATTCCAGTTTCTACGACTTAGCAGCAGCTATTTTCAAGCATTCCGCCCCACCAATCGCAAACCCAAGTCAGTAATAACATGCTCATTCAAAAAAAAGCAGACGATTGCTCAAAGCCCACACCAGTTTGCTCCAATCCAGCTCCTACAGCAGTTCAAATGTTTGGTGTACATGTGTGGTCTGAAATCGTAGAATGACGTCGAGATTGGTACCCGTCTCCTCTCAAAAATCGAGGACAATAAAGATATTGCATTGGAGCAGCTCTCCGAGGAGTGTCGGTGTCTGTACAACCTCAAACACGACAGTGCGATAATTCAGCATGCGGCACCGTACAACCAAATACAAGCGATATAAAAGCTTAGTGGGAAGCGATTAGGCGAACGTGGCCGAGAGGCACCACAACTGTCTTCGAGTGCTACCGGCTGGAAGCCAAGTTATGCTTGTTGGCTTGCGGTGCATTACATTTCTTTCGAGACTGTAGTTACGACAACCCTAAGTGCTCCGATTGCGGCCAAGTCGCACACCTTGTACAGTGCAAACTCCCGGAAACCTGGAAGTAGACGTAAGAAGCAAGACGTCTCGACGGTGGTGGTCGACGCCACGCAGATTTGTATCTGTTGGCCTATCTGGAACGGATATTCGACTGCAACTTGACACTGGATCCGACATCACCGTCGTCAGGGGAGACGATAGTCCTGCGCTATTAGTAGCAACAGTGGAAGCGAAGACAGCAATCGGTAATATTTTGTCGCTCAATGGGGAATTCGAGTGTGACTTCACAATCGGGGAAAGTACACGACGTGATCTGATCCGTGTTACCGAGTACCAACTTCACCACTTGCTCGGTTTCGATTTGGTCGGTAGGTTTAACCTTTGGTCTGTGCCCATGGATACCTTCTGTTGCCACGGGTCAGGCTCTCCTGAGGCACCCATTCCACTACAGTCGATTTTCCCAAACGTGTTCGGCGTCGACGATAAACATGATGATGAGTTATGTTCTACCATAGACCGTGCGGTAGACGGTAGACAACGTCCAACTCCTACTTAGCTGAGGGCAAAGAATTCTTCACATTTCCTTTCGGTTATGTCCATATGAGCCTGCCTAGTCCTAGTTTTCCGTTCTAAGTTTATAACTGATTCGCTCTAGAATACTTATCCGTCTTTCAATTTCATTGCTTTCGTTTCTCTTAGTCTCAAATTTTACAATTATATTTCACCGAGACTCTAGCGGACAACACTTCCCTAAATGCTTTCGGATGATAATGTTCACTCCACTAACTGTCAAACGTAAAAGAGGCCCAGCCTCGATTTATTTATGCTTTGCTCGATTTTTCGAGCAAAGTGCGCTAAATATTTATCACTCATCTTTTGATTATATATTCGATTTAGAACATTACATACATTATATAATATAACCCTAAGTGGGGTAAATTCAATGAATGCTTTACATTACAGCTCTTCCCTCTTAAGTTTGATTTCTAATATGAAAAGAATTGACAGTAATCAATTCGATTTAGTTCAAACATTTTTCTATTACCTATATATGAAATTTTCATCTTTTTTACAAATTCTTAGTCTTTTCGATCGCCTAACTGGCGAAGAAGTGATTTCACTTTTCCTTTTTTCTCCTTTATTAGTTTCCGTGTCCGGGAAGCCTCGAAAGCCTCCTTCATCATCGTCGTCGCTCGCGACTGTCGTCCCTGTCATTGGAACAGAGTAACGCAAATTCGATCGGACCAGTAAGTCCGTGTTTACTGCCCTAAGCTGACTTTGGTGTGCGTTGATTGGCACGCTTCCAATTTCCACTTGGAAAATATGTTTAGAAATTTGTCTTAGGAAAGTCACTTTAATCCATCGACCCAGGTTATGAGGATTGTGGTTTTTGTACCACACCTCATCGCCTGCCATCAGATTATCCAAAGGACCTGCTACTTTTGCCGCAGATTTGTCCTTTGTAATAACCACATCATTTGGTAGTTCCTGTGGTACATGCTGTGTTAATTGTGTTAAATAGTGTTTATAAGACTTTTTTTGGATTAATTAGGTCAATTAGTGTCTTTGGTGTAAAAGAGAAAATCTTCTCTGATGGAAATTGTCCATCACTTGTCGAACAATTACGAAAATTAAACAAAAACAAGTTTATTTTGTCTTCCAAATCCAACTCGCTAACTTCTGGTTCAAGTAGAAACTTTTTTAAAACTTCCTTGACTGTTCTTACTAGTCTCTCCGCCTGGCCATTACTAGCAGGATGATACGGAGGACTCTTAAGCACTTTAATGCCTTGTTTCTCCAGGAAATGTACGAAAGCATATGAGTTGAAAGGAGGACCACCGTCCGAAACCAAAACATCAGGAAACCCAAAGCGAGCAAAATATGCTACTAACTTTTTAAGAACTCTGCCTGTGTCTGTACCCTTTTTCATCCACTCTATTTCCATCCACTTCGAGAAACTATCCACCATTAGGAGGAAAGTGGAAGCTGGAAATGAAAGAAATCTATATGTACTCGACTAAAAGGTCTTGTAGTAGGAATCCATTTGGATTTAATATTTTGTTTTGGTACTATCACCATACCATTGCATGCATCACAGTTTGAGACAAACTTTTCAATATCTCCCTTTATACCAAACCAATACACGAATCGTCTCGCAAGTTGCAACATTTTGACTATGCCTCCATGGTTGGCATGTAAAAGCTTTAATAGCTCGCTTTGTAAACAGTGCGGCACTAGTACCCTGTCCTGATAAAGTAAGCACTCGTCACATAACTCCAAATCATGCTGATTGGAAAATATGCTGGTGTAAACTATGTAAACTGAGGGACAGTTCTCTTTAATTAATAACACGCGTATGTTTTGATAGTGTACACTAAACTGAGAACGATCGCCCAGCAACCGTCTGGTATATATTTATTTTCTTAATCGTATGCACGGCTTAATCGTATACTCACGCATACTCGTGTACACTGTGGTACTCGCTTATTACTGGGTCATTCGACAATACATAACAATCCTTATCCCTTTTATGTTTATAAATTAAGCAGGATATAATTCAGTTTAAATAAATTTACATAATAAAACCTTAATAATAGTAATAAAATTCAAAATTATATCATAAAATATTTCACTTAGAATATAAAAAATTCTTTTCGATGTTGGCTCTTCTTAATCTGTTCGATCTCCTTAGAGTGGGAGTTTGTATTTTAGCTGTTCTTCGTTTGCCACTCGATGATTCGAAAAGTTTCCTGCGTTTGGCAATCCTCTCTGGAAATCCTCGGAAAACATCCTCCTCATCATCGCTCGTCGTACCGCGAAAATCTCGCCGCTTTCGACTGGCGCTTTTACCATCACAATGTGTTTCGGTAACGACCGTGCTAGCGGAAGGAAATAAAATTCCACGCGCCTTAGCCATCGTCTTACTTGGCACCTTTAGCTGGTTTCGATAAGCTGTGAGCCGAACGTTTCCAATCACAATCTGGAATAAATTTTTCGATATTTTTTTTTATAAATTGAGCCTTCAGCCATCTTGCGAAATCCTGGGATTTGTGATTTTTGTAATAAATCACATCGCCCATCGTCAACTTATCTACAGGTTCACTAGGTTGAATCTGCTCAAAAATCTTTGGTATCGGTTTATCACTTGGTGGTGGTGGTTCAGTTAATTGCTGTTTGTAATGAGACTTGGGGTTCAACAAATCGAATAACATTTTGGGCTTGTAAGAAAATATGCTCTCTGATGGGAATTTGCCATCTGACGACAAACAAGTATTTCTGTAGTTCATCAGAAACAAATTAATTTGATCATCAATATCTAATCTTTTGATTGTAAGCTCTAGCATAAAACGTTTGAGAACATCCTTAACAATCCTGACAGATCGCTCTGCCTGTCCATTACTGGGAGGATTATAAGGAGGGCTTTTTAACACCTTGATTCCTTGCCTTTCTAAAAAAGTTATAAAATCGCAAGAATTAAACGGAGGACCGCCGTCAGTAACCACTACATTTGGCAATCCAAATCTAGCAAATACCACAACAAATTTCTTTAAAACTTTCCTAGCATCAGTTTCATGTTTCATCCATTCAATCTCGATCCACTTTGAATGGCTATCAATAAGCAACAGAAATGTTCTGTGCTCAAAATGGAAGAAATCGGCATGAATTCTGCTAAATGGTCTTTTGGTAGGGATCCACGCAGAAATTACTTTTGGTTTGGGAACAACAGCCATTTTCCTGCAAGATTCGCAATCACCGACATATTTTTCAATGTCTGAGTTAATTCCAAACCAAAATACTGCCCGACGAGCTAATTGTTTCATTTTCACAACTCCAGAATGATTGGCGTGTAATAATTTCAAAATCCCGCTGTGCATGGAATTTGGAATCAACACCCTGTCCTGAAATAACAAACAATCCCCGACAATTTCCAAATCAACACGATTTGAGAAAATGTGTGCATAACGTTTGTCTATTCTCTCTGGCCAACCATTCTGCATAAACTTAACAACTTGTTGTAAAAATTCGTCGGCTCTAGTCTCGTTGGCAACTTGAGAAAAATCTACAGGAAATTCCTGGCTAAAATTAATACTTTTGACAGTTTCTCTGTCAAACTGTGCTGGAACTGCCTGATTCAACGGAAACCGCGAACAGAAATCAGCGTTTCCCATCTTTTCAGACGGCCTATATATAATATCGAAATCATAAATAGCCATTTCCAAAACATATCTTTGTAATCTGGTTACAAAGATAGCATTTTTACCTGCTTTCCCGAAAATTCCAACCAAAGGCTTGTGATCAGTTAAACAACAAACTTCTGACCATATAAAAACTTGTGAAACTTCTTCACAGTGCAGACCAATGCCAAAGCCTCTAAATGAAGTATTGGATACTTCATTTGAGCTTTATTCAAAGAGAAAGAAGTAAAGGAGATAGGTTTTTCTACACCCTTTACCTCATGTGCAATCACTCCTGAAGCGTCCGAAACAACTACTATTGGTTTCATAGGGTCGTAAAACTCGAGAATATTAGTATTAAGTAGCTCATTTTTACACCTAACGAAAGCCTTGTCACTATTCTCATCCCACACGAACTTCACGTCCTTCTTCAAAAGCCTATACAAACAACTAATCTTTGAAGACAAGTGGGGAACAAACTTTCCATGATAATTTACGAGCCCTAAAACTTCAACTCCGTCATATTCCTTGGTACTGTAGCCTCTCTAATTGTAGCTAGTTCATCAGGACAAGGAAACAACCCATTCTCCGAAATAATATGGCCTAGATAAGGTAAAGAAGACACGAAGAACTTACATTTACTCCAATTCACCTTAATGTTTGCCTGAGCTAACCTATCTAAAACGGCAGAAACTTTCGTACGACAGTCGTCTAAATCCTTTCCAGCTATGAGTACATCATCCAAATAGCAGCGTATATGTTTCAATCCACCCAGCACCTGGTCCATCACCTGTTGAAAAATCGCCGCACTCGATTAGGCTCCTTGAGGCAACCTGTTGTAAGTGTAAAGTCCCTTGATCGTGTTGATAACCACAAACTTCCTGGATTTTTCTGACAGCATAAGTTGAGTATACGCTCCTTCCAATTCAAGGGCACAGAAAACTTTACAACCCGCTAAATCTGCGAAAATATCCTGCGCTAAAGGTAAAGGATAGCTGTTGGGAATAATTAATTTATTGATGGACACCTTACAATCTATTACCAACCTAATCTCACCATCCTTTTGGGAACAACGACGACTGGAGAAGCCCACTCACTTGTTTTAATAGGAGTAATAACATTTTCCTTTTCCAATTTTCCTAAATACTCAATAACTTTCTCCCTAAATCTGAATGGAACTTCATACGCTCGTTTAAAAATAGGAGTATTGTCATTCAACACAAGATCCGCCCCAAAACCAATGATTGGCGAGGTAAGATCCTTTGAAAATACTTGAAAATACTTTTGCTTTATTTCCATCAAAAAATTCTCAGCTAGATTTGGTAAATGTAAATTGTTAATCTGAGAAACCCCTGTAAAATATTCTTTCCAATCCGGGTAGAATACGTCAAGCCATCTACGTCCTATTAATGGCACAAAGTCATAATTACACTCCAATACAAACAATGGCAATTCAAGTTCAATGGTCCTAAAACGAACCATAACGTCAAGTTTTTCTAATATATTTAGCTTCGAACCATTTACCACCACCAATTCCCTGTTAGTTTTCTGTAATGGCAAGTCAAACAATTGCTCATATAAAATAGAACCAATAACAGAAACAGCCGAACCGCAGTCAACCTCCATTTTAACCAGTTTGTCTTGAACAAGTAACTTCAAAAAGCATGGTTCGCTTATTTTATTGATGGACGACACCTTCATACATAAAAAATCACCTGAATCGCTATCGCTCTCAGGATTGTCCAAATCAGCTCGCAAAAGGTTGAAAAGTTCGCCGATTTTCTCATCGCCAAAACTCAAATCTTTTTCCTTGTCATCACCAACAAACTTTACCGAATTCCGCTCCTGTCGCATGCGCTTGAAACAAGTGCGCTTGATGTGACCCTTAATTCCGCAAAAATCGCACTTTTTATCCGCATACCGTCCAGCTCGTCGAAACTCACCACTCCTGCTTCGCCCTTGCCGTTTATAAACAGCACTGCGACTACGACTCCTGCTCTTGTCACGGCTGACCATTCTGTCGAACGTTTTTTTCGACCCAAACGTTGCTTTACCGAAGCTACTTGGACGCCTTGTCGATCGCCGATCATTCGAGCCCGTGACCCAGCCAACTCCCAGTTCACAATAAATCTTTCAACCATTGCCAAACTAGGGTTTTCCTCATTCAGTAGCTTTTCCTGCAAAGATTTATCGAAAACTCCCATCACAAGTTTATCACGGATGGCAGTTTCGCGAAATTCGCCAAGCGCGCAGAATTCGGCTTGTAATTTTACATCTAGCACGAAATCCTGTGCTTTTTCGTTTGGTCTTTGCACACGGTTATAAAATTTATAGCACTGAATCAAGTCTGAATCGACCTTGTCAAAACGCTCACGCAACTTTTGCCAAATATCACCGTAACCAACATTTTTAAGGTAATCCTTTGAAGGATACAACAGTTTAAGCTCCTCGTAAACTGCCGGTCCACTCAACGTGACAAAGAGCGCTTTTTGTTTCGCCGGATCGTCTATCCCGTTCACTTGGAACAAATATTCCAACCGTTCAGAATAATTGGTGAACGAAGTACCAACCACATACGGTTCAATCGTGCCAATCAACACGTTGGCTTTACCATTGCTATCTTCAGCCATATCGAATGTGCTAAATAAAACAATTCAAGCGCAAAAATAAAACGAAATATGCTTTTATTTATTTCGCTCACCGTCACGTATATGGTACCTTACCGTACTCGACACCCGTCTCAACAAACAAAAAATATTCGACAAACTTTTCGCACGACTCAAGCCAGCAGAACTGCAGTAAAACTGGCAGCACTGCGCTGAACTGTCCGAAATTATGTTGGGATCTCACTGAATGAGAACTCTACCAACACCAAGCACAACAGAATGAACACCAAAGCCTAAAAGGAAAGAAAAGAACGAAATACACAATCACCGCCGCCAAAAAAAACACTGACGCTATCGTCACAAAATGGTGATTAAAATCGTTCACAAGCACATAAATTTTGCGAAAGAACGTTTTATTGGCGCAACAACGGTCAATAGCCGTATACGCTGGCCCAGATTTCGATTTACCTTGACGCTGCCGTGTGCAATATCGCACCTATTTTCACCGGCACTTATTCCACAGCAAATCACTTGCTCTCCCTTTAATTTGCTGTTCACTCCTTTCAGCAGCCCGCTATCAGCAGCGAAAAACACTTTTATATTTTTTTTTGCAATCACTTTCACTTAAAATTTTTTTCAAAATATTTTCACCTCGTCGCCACTGTAAACTATGTAAACTGAGGAACAGTTCTTTTTAATTAATAACACGCGTATGTTTTGATGGTGTACACTAAACTGAGAACGATCGCCCAGCAACCGTCTGTATATATTTATTTTCTTAATCGTATCCACGGCTTAATCGTATCCTCACGCATACTCGCGTACACTGTGGTACTCGCTTATTACTGGGTCATTCGACAATGCATAACAGCTGGCAAAGCGCTTGTCAATACGTTTAGGCCAACCTTGTTTCATATAGGCTATAATCTGTTCCAGAAATTCATCATTCTTTGTCGCTGAAGCAATCCTGCGGTAATCAATTGGTAACTCTTGCCCAAAATTGATACTTTTAATATATTCTTTATCGTATTCTCATTTGAGTAGATGGTCTATATTTGATTTCAAAATTATAAATGGAGAGTTCTAATATGTATCGTTGTAATCTGGTTACATAAATTGAATGTTTGCCCTCTTTCCCAAATATTCCTACTAAAGGTTTATGGTCCGTGTATACATAAAATTTTTTCCATAAAGGAACTTGTGAAACTTTTTAATTGTGGACACCAAAACTAGAGCTTCTAAATGTAAAATTAGGTAATTCTTTTGAGCTGAATTAAGAGAAAACGAAGTAAAACAAATCGGTTTTTTCAACCTCGTTAATAATATGAGCAATTACTCCACCCAAACCATATCCTGAAGCATCAGAAACTATCACTATAGGCTTTGTAGTGTCATAAAACTCTAAAATATTTGCGTTTAACGAAGATTGTTTGCTTTCTTCAAAAGCTTTGTTGCAATTGTCATCCCAAATAAACTTTACGTTATTCTTCAGAAGATTGTATAAGAAATACAACTTTGAAGGTAGATGAGGAATGAACTTGTTATAATAATTTATAAGTCCCAAAAACGATTTCAGCTCAGTCACATTTTTTGGAATTTTAGCACATTGAATTGTGGCAATTTTGTCAGAACAAGGCATTAACCCGTCTTTACTAATGATATGCCCTAGATATGGAAGCTCTGCAACAAAAAATTTACATTTGTCAAGATTTATTTTAATATTTGCATCAGAAAGTCCTTTTAAAACTTCAAAAAGCTTCTGTTTGCAATCTTCCACACTAGTGCCAGCAATAAGCACATCGTCTAAATAGCAATATACATAGCCTAAACCTTTCAAAACCTGATCCATTACCTGCTGGAAAATGGACGCACTAGATGATGCCCCCTGTGGCAACCTGTTGGAGGTAAATAAACCCTTAATTGTATTTATAACCATGAATTTTCTTGATCTTTTCGAAAGGGATAGCTGGGTATATGCACCTTCCAAGTCTAAGGCACAAAAAACCTTACAACCTGCCAAACCAACAAATAAATCTTGAGCTGTGGGTGGATAGGTATTTGGGACGATAACTTTATTTACAGAAACCTTGCAATCTATACCAAGTCTGATTACATTGTTCTTTTTAGCAACTACGATTACTGTAGAAGCCCACTCACTAGTTTGGATTGGGGTAATTACTTTTTCACTCTCCACTTTTGTTCAAATATTCTAACACTTTATCCCTTAAACGATAGGGAACGTCATACGCTTTTTTTATAAATCGGTTTATCTGATTTCAGATCCAAGTCTGCCTCATATCCCAAAATTGGGGAGGAAAAATCTTTTTTAAATAAAATTTTAATTTTTTGTTTAATTTCAGAGATAATTGTATCACTGTTGTTATCAGTCAGATTATTTACTGATAAAAAATCCGAGAAAAATGTTCTCCAGTTTGGAATGAAGGCATCCAACCATGGTCTGCCAAAAAGGGGAATAAAATTATTTATGCAATTTAGCAACAAAAGCTTCAAAATATTTTCCTTTCCCCTGAAGTCAACCCTGACTTTAACCTCTCCGACAATAATAAGTTTTGCTCCATTAACAACAATTAATTGTTTAGAAGATTTTTGTAAAGGTTTAGTAAATTGCGAAAAATACTGTGTTTTACTTATTACAGAAACGGAGGAACCAGTCAACCTCCATTTCCAAATATCTATCTTCAACCTTCACCCTTACCAAGCATGGTTCGTTTCATTTGTTAATTGAAGTTATGTTCATGCATTCCCAATTACCTTCGTCCATATCATCATCGCTATCGGAGTCTGTTGTCCTCATCCTGTTCATTAAAGCAGAAAGACCCTTCTCATTGGAACCGGACGGCCCTGGCTGCATTTGTTCCACCAGCTTAACTGCATCTTTTTTAAATTTTTTAATTTAAAACATCTCTTTTTGAGATGACCTTTAACCCCACAAAAATCGCAATGCCTGGACTCAAAACTTTCCCTAAAATCCGCCGGTTTAAACTTGCTATGCTGATGCCATCTATTCTTTTGCTGAGATTTGTTTAATCCGAAATTCCTTTGTCTAAATTGAGAAAATTGATGCGGCTTAAATCCCAGCCTATCCTTCACCGGGATTCTGTCAAGTTTTTTTGAATCATTTAATTCTTTGGCAGTGTTATATACGGCCGCTATTTTGCTCAAGGCCTTGCCCATTGGTCCGCCATTGGACACCGAAGCAATTAAATCCGACGAAAAATTGTTCGATGCTAGTCCCCGAACGTGGCTTTTCGCCGCCTCCCAGGTTTGTATTACTTTTTCTGCTGCTTCTAGGGTTTGAACAGGTTCGCTTAAGAGTCGTTGCTTCATCATAACATCTCTTAAACCAGCCAACAATCTATCCAGAATCGCTGTTTCCTTGAAGGCCCCGTAGGCACAAAGCTCCGCTTAAAGCTTGAGTGCTAACAAGAAATCTGCTGATTCGTCAGCATTCTGGATGCGCTGGTTGAACGAGATGCGTTGGCAAACCCCAGAAGCAGTCTTATCTAGTCTAACCTTGAGCTTATCTACTATAGTAGCTAACGGTATGTCGGTGAGGCTACCGGTAGGAAATAGCAATTTTATCTCATACTGTGTTGCGTTTCGGCTTCGCCTCATCAGAAACCAACACTAACTTATTGTCGGAATAGATTAGCGCCGGCTTGACGCAAATCCCTTAAAACTAAAACACACTTTGTGTTTCAATCGAACGACTAATCAAACGTGATGTCCCGTTCGAGCAGAAGTTCTGTTTATGCCGATGAGACACAGTGAACCCGAAACTTGTCTTGGCTTAGCAGGCCTATACCAAATTTTCCTCCTTAGGGTGGAATATAGCATAATTTTATCTCGAAATACATGTAAGGACCCACCAACGTGATAAAATGAGCTTTACGGTCAACTTCCGGATTTTTGTTAGCTATGAACAAAAACTCTAGCCGTTCTACCCAATGGGTAAACGAGGTCCCCTTCCGGAAGGGCTCCATTGAGGAGGAAAATGACTGAGCCATTAAGCTTTGAATCGGAAAACTAATAAAAAAACACCAATGAAAAGAAAAAAGAAACAATTTTAAATATCACCGATAACAATAAAAAAATAAATTCGCCCACCTCAAACAAAACGTTTTCAAAAACAAAATTACTAGCAACACTGCACTTAAAATCAATATGTTATACCGAAAGAAACTTATTCGTGTTGATTTCTAAAATTTTCCACGACTTTTCCTTCGGCCTGGACTTTTTTCCAGAAAATTTTCTCCGTTTCACTCCCGAATACCACTGGAGGGTTGAATTGTATCCGCAGGAATCGATCAGCAGGAATCGATGAAAAGGAATCGATGAACAATAAACTCCAACATGCGAAGAAAAAAATACAATGATATTAGAAAAAGCTAAATAAAATCTCTTTCAATCGAAAGACAATTAAATGAAAGAAACTGTTGTGCTTTGCTTTTTTTATTCATACACCAAACAAAAGCCTGAAAAATGATGATTCCGCACATAATATGGCGCATATATGTACCTTTTTTACAACACCGTACTTATGATGTGAACAATTTAAACGCAATTTTGCCTATTGGCGATTTGCGGCAAAACCAAAATTAGTCATGCGACACCTATGATTCAGCTCATGAACTGGTAAAGTGATACAGTTTGCTTTTTTTCACCCGCAAGTGAGTCGTAGCTTACAACAAAAACTTCATTTTCTTCTCGGAAAAAGCTTACCACTGCCAAAATATGAATGAAACGAGTAAGAAATTTAGTTTTATTTGCAATTATTCTGAAATTACAGCCATTTGCAACTATTTGGCTCATACATTTCTTCGAAATGTATTCGGGGTATTATTGTGGTTATCAAAAATCGTTCCATAAATAAAGTTCCAACTTGAAACCGAGACCCAATCAGTACCAATGTCAAGCTCCTTCATATTTTGGACTACGTAGGAGATTCAGTGAAGACTATCAGAGAGAAGGATCGGCTGTGTATGATACAAAGCTGACACTTCCCTATTAACCAGATATATTCTTTCCTCTCGTGATCCGGAGAGTTGCATGAATTTACACCATCTCATGAAGGTTTAGCTTAACTTAGGAGGAACTGGAAATGATGTTGCGGCGGCTACGATGCTCAACAAATTACATTTTGGAACAGCACACATATAGCTCTGCGAATAATATTAGAAACCACTATGTTTTACAACCTTTTCGCAAGATGTTTACTCACCATCTTATAAAATGATGGTTTTCCATCATTTTCATAAACAATTATCAACAAATTGATCGGTGATTTGGTGTTTAAAAGTTATTTTTTTACCAATGTTTACAGAAAATATATGCACTATGACAGAACAGAATCAAATCAGCAACACTTTGCTTCCAGCGCTATCTGTGAGCGGTTTCAACGTAGAATCGCCAATCAAAGGCATCGAATTCTTACCGGAAATCACTCCGGCGAACCTGCCAAAGCTTGCGCAAACTGCACTCGTCGGTCCGGAAAACTCCTCGTCGCCACTTTTTACAATTATATTTCACCGAGACTCTAGCGGACAACACTTCCCTAAATGCTTTCGGATGATAATGTTCACTCCACTAACTGTCAAACGTAAAAGAGGCCCAGCCTCGATATATTCGATCTATTTATGCTTTGCTCGATTTCTCGAGCAAAGTACGCTAAATATTTATCACTCATCTTTTGATTATATATTCGATTTCGAACATTACATACATAATATAATATAACCCTAAGTGGGGTAAATTTAATGAATGCTTTACATTACATCAAATTTGCCGAAAATAGCCAACAAAATCGATACAAAAAGCAAGTATGCAAAGTGGCTTTTTGTGACAAAGTTCTCATGTACAGAAAGTTTCATTAAAATCTGAATACGATTTAGCGCGAAATTCATCATGTTTTAATTTAACTGTTTCGGTACCCATAAATCTCTTCGTGATATATTTTGTCTTTATTCTAAATATTTATATTTCTTTTGTTATGTACCTTTTCATTGTTTTAAGCCAAAGTTTAATTTCGAATTGCATTACACTTCTCTGGTGATTTAACAAGTCCATATTAAATTTGCAAAAGGGCGAATAAGATTTGTAAACAAACTTTTATTTTGATGGTTTCTTTTAATTTACTATAATTTCAAAGCAGAAAATAATTGAAATTACTTCTACGAAGGGTAAAAATTTACATTAACGCATATTTCTCATGAAATTCCACTCTGCAGCAGACTAATGAGCGAAACAAGTTTGTTTACAAAAAACACTTTCGCCCTTTTGATGAATTACTATTGAAGTGTTTAGTCTATAAAATATTAAGACAGTGGGGTAATTAGGACCGATTACGATTTCGTAAGGTGTTGGAGACGTGGACATCCCTACAACCAAATAGGAATTGCTGCGCTCACTGGTGGCAGCCCGCTTGTGACCCAGTTGACGTCGCGAACAGCATCCGGATGGCTGTGTCAGAATGTACCATACCATACTAGAAGTAACACGCGTTTTATCACTCTGTTTTGTTCGCGTCTCTATTTTAACAAAGTATATATGTTTTAACGTATGGGTTGTGTAATCTTCTCTATCGGTCACCTCCGAACATGGTCCATAACATAAGGTGTTCGTTCGTTCACGAACAAGTTTGAAGATGGAATGAAAATTGCTGACAGCAATCTCAGTTCGGTTGCTTCGATGTGTGATGTGGATAGCAACGCATCTACAACGCAGCAGACGCTTTGAAGGCGCGCCAACTCTAGCTCCGTTACGCCATCATTCGCTGCACTACGCCAACGCCAGCTTCACTACTACAACACCAGCTACGCTACATTCTAGAAAAGTTGGGAACATA